>NW_015168668.1:789751-804079 GCF_001447785.1 Gekko japonicus | reverse complement strand
CCCCTGCTCCTGCCCCCCCCCCCCCCCCCAGCCTGCCTTGGCAGGCCAGCTGGAGAAGCAAAAGGGGATCTTCAAAAGCCTCCCCTTCCCCAACCGGCCTGCCAAGGTGGGCAGGGGGGGAGCGAAGATAGAAGGGGTTTAAAGTGCTGGGGAAGGGCAGGGGAGGCTTTTGGAGATGCCTCTCCCCCCTTTTGCTTCCCCTTCTGACATCACTTTCGGTGATGTCGGGGGTGTGGTGTGGCATATGCTAATGAGCTATTATGCTAATAGCTTATTATTTTATTTATTTATTTATGCTTTCGACTTGTATCCCGCTCAACCCCGAGGGGTCTCTGAGCGGCTTACACAATTTCATTTATCCCTATCTATGGCCACATCGTCAGGGGTGTGCTAATGAGCTCCTGCAGCTCTTTTTCTACGAAATGACCCCTGATCATATCACCTCTCAGTCGTCTCCTCTCCTTGTTGGGTTCCACCTCCTCCTGTTTCCCACAGGGCGCCCAGGGCACAGAAGTAGGGATAACCCATCACTTTCATTTGTCCCCCAGCACCAGGTATTCAGGGGTAGACTGCCTGTGAATATGGAGGTTTCATTTGTCTTCCATGGCTCATAGATGCTGATAGACCCATGCTCCATGAATTTGTTTGAGTCTTTTAAAAGGTTTGTTATTCCAGTGGCTATCCTGGCAGTGAGTTCTATCAATGCTGTACAAAGAAGTGGTGGGCTCAGGGCGTTGTCCAACAGTTAAATAATACAATTAGAGCAATATTAAAACAACAATTTACACATAAAATATCATAAAATACCGTGTAACTATAGCTGTAGTCAGATGGCCAATCAGAATCCGGCCACTGGTGGACAATCAGCCGGAAAAAGCTGGGCCAGAAAACCTCCCCATATGGGCTCAGGGCGGTGTCTAAAAGTTAAATAACACAATTAGAGCAATATTAAAATAATGATTTACACATAAAATATCATAAAATACCGTGTAACTATAAGCTGCAGTCAGATGGCCAATCAGAATCCGGCCACTGGTGGACAATCGGCCGGAAAAAGCTGGGCCAGAAAAGCTAGGGCCAGAAAAGCTAGGGCCAGAGAAGCTGGGGGGGACGTCCACTGCCTCAACCAAATGCCCGGCGGAAGAGCTCCGTCTTTCAGGCCCTGTGGAAGTGCAATAATTCCTGCAGGGCCCTGATCTCACTCCCACCAGGGAGCTCATTCCACCAGGCAGGGGCCAGGGCCAAAGAAGCCCTGGCCCTGGTCGAAGCTAGCTGGATGTCCCTGGGGCCGGGAACCACTAACAGATGTTGATGTGTTGATTTTGTCTGCCCAGTTGATTTCACTGAGTTAGTGTTGACAGAAGATGAAAAAGTCCATCCTGTCAGTACTGGGTAAATGAATGGGAAGTTTCCCTAACATCTGAGACCCTGTCACTGAAGATGCTGGAGACTGGGACCGTCTGCTAGATGGTTTCCAGGCAGAGAAAGGTCTTTCCTGACATGCTAGATTTGAGTTCAGTAACACCTTCGAGACCAACGAGACATCCAGGGTGGGAGCTTTTGAGACATTAAAAATCAACCACTAACAGATGTTGATTGGTTGATTTTGTCTGCCCAGTTGATTTCACTGAGTTAGTGTTGACAGAAGATGAAAAAGTCCATCCTGGCAGTACTGGGTAAATGAACGGGAAGTTTCCCTAACATCTGAGACCCTGTCACTGAAGATGCTGGAGACTGGGACCGTCTGCTAGATGGTTTCCAGGCAGAGAAAGGTCTTTCCTGACATTCCCTACCCTACCTGAGGTCTTTCACTAGAGATGCCCATCTGCGACCTTCAGTTTGCAAAAATGCACATGCCCTACCGCTGAGCCTGTCCTCCTTCCTTAATCACTTGAAGCTGATTTCTTCCCTGGCAGCAGGGAACTGTGGAAGACGTAGTTCTGTGAAGAGCCCTACCTGCTTACAAACCTACATTGCGAACAGTTGTTTAGGGGCTCAAAAGCTGGCCTGCCGTTCCATGTTATTTCGGTTGGTCTTAATAAAAGGCATCATGTGGCTTTTTATTCTGGGATGTTGGGAGAGCTGTGACTGTTGAATATTGATGGAGAGTTTGAGGAATTCATGTTTATTAAAGGAGCATAGAAATCTTAGTTGTCTCAGGGCAGGGCAGGGCAGGGCGGGGTGGTGGTGTAAGAATTCTCTCTGAGAGCCACGTTCTCTTTGCAGAACCCAAAAAGATGAAACTGGTTTTTGCATCATTCATGAATACCATTTGGGCTGGTTTAGCAAAATGCCCCCATAACTTGAGCCGTGGGTATTGCGATCAAGCCAGGGTGTTTTTTTTTTGCTTTTTGCTTTAAAATCATCACATTGAAAGAGGAAAGGAAGAGAAGCAAAAGGAAAGTGGGGGATGGAAGCTGTCTCCTCAGGCCCACTCTCGAGCCCCTTGCCCCACACGTGCCGATGGGCTGGCAGTCTTGTATCCGCTTCCAGTGTTTGTTTTAAAAGAGGACATCACTCACTCTCATGTACGGGAAGGCCTTCCGGGCAGCCCTTCTAGCAGCAGCTAGATTTGAGTTCAGTAACACCTTAGAGACCAACGAGACGTCCAAGGTGGGAGCTTTTGAGACATTAAAAATCACAGCACTCAAAAACAAGTGGGAGAACATTTTAATCTTCCCGGAGATTCCATTGCTGACCTAAGCGTGGCAGGCGTCAAACAGAGAAGCTTCAAGGGGAGATCACAATGTGAGATTGCTGAACTAAATAAGGACTCAGGGTTCTCCATTCCAGCTTGTGTCTGACAAAGAGAGCTTTAACTCTCAAAAGAAGAAGAAGGAGATTGGATTTATACCCCGCCCTTCACTCGGAGTCTGAGAGCGGCTTACAAACTCCTTTCCCTTCCCCTCCCCACAACGCACCCTGTGAGGTAGCCAGGGCTGAGAGAGCTCTTTCGAGGACTGCCCTTGAGAGAACAGCTCTGGCAGAACGATGGCTTGCCCAAGGTCATCCAGCAGCTGCGAGTGGAGGAGTGGGGAATCAAACCCGGTTCTCCCAGATTAGAGTCCATGCACTTCACCACACCAAGCTTATACCACCCAACCACCCAAAAAATTTTTTTGTTGGTCTCCAAGATGCTATTGGACCCAAACCTAGCTGAAACGGTCTTCTAAAAGCAGTCTTTTGTTGGCCTGGCCAGAAAAAACACCCACTCCCCGGAACTGAGATCCTCTGATGGGTCGCATCCCATGACGGAGCTTTGCTTCAGGACGTTGTGGGCATAAACAGTGCCCCTCAGGTGGGGCCCATAACCTGGCAAGGGCAGGGCATGGAAACCAAGGCTTGTCTGCGATGGATGGCGACCTTTGTGCAATGAGACGACAGTGCCTCTGTTGGGGTGCTGTCATTTTTGGGCGAGGGGGGCTGCTGGTCTTCTCCCAGAACTGCTTTTGCTGTCCTCCGTCCGCTCTTCTTCACTGGCCAGGACCCTTGCGGTGGGCTTTTCTGTGTTACTTCCGTGCAGGGCTCTTTTTGTAGAAAAAGACCAGCAGGAACTCTTTAGCATAATAGGCCACACCCGACAGCAGAAACTCATTAGCATAATATGCCACACCTCCGACAGCACAGCTCGTTAGCATGTTAGGCCGCACCCCCATGTTACCAGAAGTGTGGTCATCCAGCCACACCCACCTTTTGCTTGTTATTCTGTTTACCTTGTTTGTTGTCAAAACCCAGGGCCTTTTTTTTTGTAGCAGGAACTCCTTTGCATGTTAGGCCACACACCCCTAATGTAGCCAATCCTAATGAGTTTCTGCTGTTGGGTGTGGCCTATTATGCTAATGAGTTCCTGCTGGGCGTGGCCAACTCGGGAGCCAGACGGAACTCCGTTCCTGTGCGTTCCTGCCCAAAAATAGCCCTGCTTCCGTGGCCTCCTTTGTTTGAATCCCCCTCCTCCCGGTTCTTTTCCTTTGGAGGCAGGAGAGACCCTCCTCCAGTGGCCATTTTCTTTTCTGCAGTGAACACTTGCCTGGCCCCCCCCCCCCAGATTGCTAACCCTTCGTACCCTTGTCCTTCCAGGCAACAGAAAGCGTACATCGCCACCCAAGGGCCATTGGCAGAAACCACAGAGGACTTCTGGCGCATGCTTTGGGAGAACAATTCGACCATTGTGGTGATGCTGACCAAACTTCGAGAGATGGGTCGGGTAAGTGGAGGGTAGGGAGTGGCAAAGCAAAGGCGCCAGACTATCGACCCCGATCCTTACGTTGGCTCTGCTCTGTGTGAAAATCTATAGCAGGGGGTGTCAAACATAAGGCCCGGGGGCCAGAACCAGCCCATCCAGGGCTCTTATGCAGCCCGCGAGCAACTAGTGCAAGGGAGGGAACCGGAGACTGTTCGGAGGGGGGTAGCAGGCAGAGCCAGTCCAGTTGTGGCTTCAGCATGGCAGAACAGCCTCATCTGCAGCAGCCAAGCAGTGTGGGAGCATCTGCCCAGTGCTGCACCACTGGCTCTCTACTCCGCCCCTAATGGGTTTTCCTTTGGACCCCCCCCCAGCCCAGGGGGCCTTGCAGTGAGGATACACAAACTCAGAGCTTACCAGCTGCTGCCCTTTATACAGTTTATACCTCCAGTCCCTGGCATTAGCGTTTTACGGAACACATGGCCCAGCCCGACAAAGTGGCATTTAAGTCAGGTCTGGCCCTCGTAACAAATGAGTTCGACACCACTGAGCTATCGCTTTGGGTGTTCCCTCTGTGCAGCTGCAGTAAGCAGTCTGCAGACACAGGTGTCTCGAGTTGGGGTGGGGGGAACACTTTGTAGAAGTGGGCGGGCAAAGTCGGGGCTGGAGGATGTAACGGTTTCCATCACGGCTCCGGCTCTGTGGAATGGGCTCTGTGCGATTGGTGGGGGGGGGGGCCTGGTTAGAGGTGTTCAGGAGGCCCTGCGAGGCCAGCCTGGATGCCAGGGAGGTTTGAAGGTCAGGCATCTTTTAAATGGTGGGGGGGGAGGGATTTGAGGCTTGCTATTTCATTTTTGGTTTTCGCTGGAGACGGCTCGACTATTATCGTGACGTACGCCGACTTGAACCACAAGGAAAGGCGGGATACAAACGTTTTAATAAATAGATAAATACAACTAGCCAATAGGTGGGTTTTGTTCCAGAGGGCAGCCATGTTGGTCTGCGGTAAAAGAGCGGGGTCCGGATCCCCTTAGAGACCCCACAAGATTTTCGGGGTACGAACGTTCGAGAGTCCAAGCTCCCTTCGTCTGGTGGAGTCATGCGATGTCACGTGTATAAAAAAAAAAATCTATACTTGAGTGCCCCGATGAAGGCAGAAGAGGAGGGATGAGTCGTGGGTTCGGATCCCTACACTGCCAGGAAGGTTGCTGGGTGACCTTGGGCTCAGCCTGCTCACTCAAGTAGCCTACCTCACGTTGTTGTTGTGAGGATAAGACACATAAGAACATAAGAGGTGCCAATGTTGTATCAGGCCAAAGGCCCATCCAGTCCAACACTCTGTGTCACACAGCGGCCAGAAATACCAGGTGTCATCAGGAGGTCCACCAGTGGGGCCAGGACATTAGAAGCCCTCCCACTGTTGACCCCCCTCCCCCAAGCACCAAGAAGACAGAGCATCACAGGTGAGGAGACACAGGTGAGGAGAGCAACAGATGCCTGTCAAAGCTCACTGGAGGCAGAGCAGGACGCAAAAGTTCTAGAAAGCTAAACAGAGGTGTAAAAGAGCTGCTGGCTGTTTGGGAACCACAGGACGCTGTTTCTGAAAGGTATTTGATTTAGTTCTTTGTTGTAGAATTTCCGGGCTGTACGGCCGTGGTCTTGGCATGGGTAGGACCTGACGTTTCGCCAGCAGCTGTGACCGGCACCCTCAGAGGTATAACACATTTTTCTGAGGGTGCCAGTCACAGCTGCTGGCGAAACGTCAGGTCCTGCCCATGCCAAGACCACGGCCGTACAGCCTGGAAAATCTACAACAACTAATGAACTCTGGCCGTGAAAGCCTTCGACAACATACTTGGTTTAGCTCTGTAGGGTTTCCCGTGGAGGTGCAAACCAGGGGTGTCCATGGCTGAGGACAGTGCAAACAGTGGGCCATTGATCACAGCCGTACAATGGGAGGGCGGGCTGACAGTGCTTAAAGTTAAGATGGGTTTGGTATTGCTGGTCGTAAGTGCCGATGGAATCCCTCTCTCCCTCTCATTTACACCAGTTTGGTGTAGTGGTTAAGTGCACGGACTCCAATCTGGGAGAACCGGGTTTGATTCCCCACTCCTCCACTTGCACCTGCTGATGTGACCTTGGGTCAGTCACAAGCTCTGGCAGAGCTGTCCTTGAAAAAGAGCAGTTTCTGTCAAGAGCTCTCTCAGGCCCGCCTACCTCACAGGGTGTCTGTTGTGGGGAGGGGAAGGGAAAGGAGTTCGTAAGCCGCTCTGAGACTCCAAGTGAAGGGCAGGGTATAAATCCAATCTCCTCTTCTTCTTCTTCTTCATTTGGTAACAGGAAAAGTGCCATCAATACTGGCCAGCAGAGCGGTCCGCGAGGTACCAGTACTTTGTGGTGGACCCCATGGCCGAGTACAACATGCCTCAGTACATCCTCCGGGAGTTCAAGGTCACCGACGCCAGGGTGAGTCGTTGGGGGTGAGGAGGAGTCCTTGCCCATTTTCTGACAGCAGCCAGCGTTGATGTTTGGGGGAAGCAACATCTTCCTAGTTTAACGACAGGGGAAGTAGCCAAGGCCCATTTTTGGGTGCATCTGTCCCCCAGCGTAGCATACGCTAACCAGCAGTCCCACTCCCCCAGGGCTGAAGCAGAAGGCCTTTCCCACCCTTGCCGTCTTGAGGAGAGCCCCACTTGACCAGAGCGAAGGTCCATCGAGCTCAGCATCCTGTTTCCAGCAGCAGGGAAGCCCACAACCCTCCACTCCTGCATGTCTGGACTTGTAGCACTGGGTGTTCAGACTTGGACCGACCTTGAATTTTGATGGCTGGCTGCAGCCATCGGCCACAAGCAGGCATAGAGAGAGACGTATCCCCTTCCCTGAATTTGTCTCCTCCCCTAAGCGGGAGGTTGCAGCTCATCTCTCTGCCATGCTTTGCCATTGAAACAATAAATACAGCATGGATTGGTACCACCTCAGCTATCAGTCTTGTCCCGCCCCTAATGCTGCAGCAGGAAATGCCATCATTTTGTTTGTTTGTTTGAAAATGAATTCTACATTCATGTTCATTTGTGGATTGTGGGGTTTTTTTGGTTTGTTTGTTTTCTTTTAATCTAAGAGCACAAAACTGCTGTGGGCATTGGGGCTGGCGGCTTCTGGGGGACGTTATGGGTGCTAGCCAATCAGTACTGTGCAGAACTGATGTGCTTCATGCTCGTAGAACAGGGCAGTGGGGGTGGGAGCATTGGAATCTAGAGAGGACCCCAGCATATTTGGACGGAAGGCGGGAAAGGAGTTTCCCGGGAAGCCCCGCTGCTCTAAAAAGGAAACGTTTGTCTTTGTGTGCCCCCTCCACCCCCTGTTGGGTTCTGTTGCATCCGAATCACAGCAGTCTCTCTGCTTTATCACCAAAGGAGGCCGTGCAGAAGAAACTTCCAACAGCAACGCAGCCCTCCTCATGCTAGGCCTCCAGCTATCCTCTTTTCTTCCTCGCACTGGCTTATCGCGGTTCTTCTCCTCCCTGACGGCGGCACCGAGCAAAGCTGCCGTCTCGCAAGTGCCTGAGCGCCGGCGACGAGGCTGAAGCCACCCCTGCGTTTCTCCTCCAGCAGCCGCTTGCCTCCTGCCGTGTAATTCCTTTGAACTCGTTTCAAAAGATTATTACAGTCTCCCGAGCCAAAATACAATATATATTTTAGATCTGCACATATATGTATAGGGAAGCGCACGGCCGCGCTTTAGTGGTCTCCCCATACAAACTGTTTCCCTTGGAAGCGGGGGGGGGGAGGGGCGCTTCCCTGGCCCTCCTGCGGCTGTCCTGTTGGAACGAAGGCACAGAGAAACCAATCGAGGTAAGGGGGTCTCGGGTTCCAGGCAGTTCTGCAGAAAGCAGCCGGTGTCGGTGCAGCTTTGGGAGTGATCCAGGCCGGCTTACTGCCAGCAGGAAATTCATTACCGCGAGATAGAGAGATGGCCGCGGGCTTTGAAAGGGGATTAGACAGATTCATGGAGGAGAAGTCTATCCCCGACCGTTAGGGTAGATTGATAGCAGCGGCCGCAGAGCTTCTGCTGCCTTTGAAGGAACGGTGCTCTGCACCTGCTCAGAGGGACTGTCTCCTTCATGCTTTGCGGACAGGGCCACCTCAGCTACAGAAGGAAATGGCATCTTGGGGGGGGGGGTCCTTAAAAAAGCCATCAGATCTTTATTTTGTTTCCCAGGAATCACGGCAGGAGGAGTGGTTTTGTGTTCTTCCGCATCCGTGTCTCTCTCCCGGCACCGCCTCCGCATAACCTCACTCCTTTCCCACTGCCTTGCAGGACGGACAGTCGCGGACCGTCCGCCAGTTCCAGTTCACCGACTGGCCGGAGCAAGGCGTGCCAAAATCCGGTGAAGGCTTTATCGATTTCATCGGGCAGGTACACAAAACCAAGGAGCAGTTCGGACAAGACGGCCCGATTTCTGTCCACTGCAGGTAAGTCGGGAAAAGAGCGAGGAAGAACAGGGAAGGGGGGGGGAGTTAAGCGAAGCTTTGGGGGTCTTCTGTCCTAGGGCTGCAGATGCCCCCGCTGCTGCTCTGCACCTTGGAAGGAAGCGGAGCCGTGCGGCCGCTCAGCCAACCTTCCTGCTAAGCCAAAGACTCTTGTCAGATGGGAAGCCCATCGCTGCCTCCTGATTGGCTGGACTCGGAAGCTTTCCTCGCTTCCCAAATCCCTGGCAGAATTCTTTCATTAGCACAAGACTTAAGCCGAGAGCGTTGGCTTCCAGAGCATGGAGGATTTGGGGGGTGGGGGTGCTGTTCCTTAAAGCTAGCTCCTAATTGCAGTCAATTTTCTCAGGCAAGGCAGACTGTCCTGACCCCACGAGAGCTTGCAAGTCTGCATTGATCATTAACCCCTGACTGTCTCAGTGCATCCTTTCCAGAACCTGAAAATTGTACACTTGGGCTCTTCAGCTTGCTATTTCTCTTTCTCTCTCCACCCCCCCACCTTTATATTTCAAGAAAATTCCTAGCTCACCTGCAGATCTGTTGGAAGCCCCTTCCCAATAAGGTTTTCTCGCTTTTTCGGTAAGGGTGTTAATGGAAAGCCTGCCTGGAGTCCAGAGGGCTCAGTGACAGAGCTTTGCCTCCAGAAGGCCCTGGGTTCTGTCCCTCACATCTCCAGTTAGAGGATCCCAAGTAGCAGAATCTGGCAAGGCTCTTTCTGTGCCGTGGTCTGAGGGGAGCGGCCTCCTGTCAAAATGGATATTACTGAGCTGGGTGAGCTGGTACCTGATTTGCTGTAAGACCACGGCCAGAGTATGCGGCCTTGACCCGGAAGGCCCAGACTGGCCCGGTCCCATCCGATCTCAGAAGCTAAGCAGGGTCGGCCCCGGTCGGTACTTTGGTATGGGAGAGCACTAAGGAAGTCCAAGGCTGCGACGCAGAGGCAGGTAGTGGCAAACCCACCTCTGTTCGTCTCTGTCCTGACCTGGATGGTCAGTCTAGCCCAGGGGTGTCAAACTCATTTCTTACGAGGGCCGGATCTGACATAAATGAGACCTTGTCGGGCCGGGCCATGTGTATGTCATTAATGGCGGAGATATAAACTTTATAAAGGACACAAACACAAAGGGTTTTTTTTTTAACTTAAAATGAAAACATGCTTAAGACATTTTGCACTCTTGCAATATTTTGTTTATATAACAGTGTCTGATAACTGACACCTCTCGCTCTGCTCATCAAAATGCCTGTGCTGTTGCAACCTTGAGTAGGCTGTTCAGGTGTGTATCTGTAAGCTGCAAACCTACGATGATGCAGCAGCAACAGAACTGGAAGAAGAAGCAGAAGACAGCCAGTTCCACTGCGGGCCTGATAGAAGCCCTCTGGGGGCCTGATCCGGGCCCCGGGCCACATATTTGACACCCCCGCTCTAGCCCAATCTCATCAGATTCAGAAGCTAAGCAGAGTCGGCCCTGATTAGTGCTTGGATGGGAGCAGTGTTCCCTCTAAGTTGAGTTAGTGGTGAGCTAGCTCACTGTCCTTTAGCCTCCGGCTCACGCATTTTTGTCTTCGCTCAGGAAGGATGGGCACCAGACCAAGCTAATCGATGCAGCAGCCCAATCGCTCGCTCACCACTTTAATGCCAGTAGCTCACAAAGCAGAATTTCTGCTCACAAGACTCCACAGCTTAGAGGGAGCCTTGGATGGGAGACCACCAAGGAAGTCCAGGGTTGCTGCGCAGAGGCAGGCCATGGCAGACCACCTCTCCTGCCTTGAAAACCCAGTGGGGTTGCCGTAGGTCGGCTGTGATTTGAAGGCGAAAAAGGAATAGAGCATATGACTATGAGTGTGGAGATCTGAGTTCAAGTCCCTTTTCAGCCGTGTTCACTGGGTAATGATGAGCCACACTCTCTCAGCCTAGCCTACCTTACAGGATTGTTGTGAGAATAAAGCGGAGGCGGGGAGAGCTCCGTTCTGCCGCTCTGGGCTCCTGGAAGGAGCCATGCCATTAAAAATATAATTTTGATAGTCCCTTAACTATTTTTTTAAAAAAAACAACAACAACACCTGACTCGATAACCAAGATTTCAATATTTGCATATTGTAAAACCTCCGAGAAAGTTCTGGGATTCAGCTCCGGGGAACTGAACGATTTTTCTCAAAGAGTTCTCCACGAGGGCAGCTTTATCTTGCCGCCGGCAGCCTTACCAGTTCTGGGTGGTTGTTTTTAAAATCAAAGCGTGGTTTGGAAAGGGGAAAAAAAGTGTGACTACCGTACAGGAACTAAAAATGTGTTAAATTCAAAGACGTTTGAGAACCAGATATTTTTAAAGGGAGCGCCTGCGGTGGGTCACCTGCTTTGCACGCAGAAGGAACGCCTTGGGGGAGTCGCTAAGACGTCAGGAAAGGCCATTCTCTACCCAAGACCCTGGAGGGTCCATGAGAGCAGTCAGTCCAAAGCTAAAGAGACCCTCAGTCTAACTTGGTTGAAGGCATCTTGTTCGTGAACAAATTTATATGGCTACATCTTTCCTCCTGCAAATGGCATTAACTGGGGGGGCCTCTTGTTTTGCTACAAAATAAGCATCCAGCTCCCTCCTGCATTGTTGAGTGAGAGGTGGGAGCTTGCTGCTCTCTCCTGGGCAAGTCAGCCATCCCTTTTCATAACACCATCTTTGCAGTGTTTTCCTTTCCACTGAAGCAAGATTCCCAGCAGCAAAACCCCTTTCAAGAGCTCCAAAATCCTCAGCATCTTTCTGCTGCTTCTGCGTGGGCCCAGGTGGGGAGGGGGTGGCGGCGTTAATCTGCGATTAAAGCTTTAGTTGATTAATCGCACCACTGGAGGGATTAAAGCTCCCGTCCAGCGCCAGCTTGTTTTGCTCGTTTTCAAACGGGTGCAGCAGAGCCGAGGTGCCGTGCAGAATGCACTGTTTGCAGGAGCACCTGGTCTTCCTGTGAGCACAGCAAAGAAAACCCAGTTGAGTTCCCAGCTGTCTAATGCTGTGGAAGGACTTGGCCACCTGCTCGACAGGAGAAGGGAGTGCACCCGTTTATGGGCTTCCATATCACCCTGCCTCCGAGGGGCTCAGAGCAGCGTATGTGGTCTCCTTGGGACAGACAAAAGGAAGTACTTCTTCACTCAGTGATCAGCTTGGGGAATCCACTGCCACAGAGTGTGTGGATGGCCACTAAGAACATCAGAAGAGCCCTGCTGGATCAGACCAGTGAGGGTCCATCTAGTCCAGCATCCTGTCTCACACAGCAGTCACGCAGTTCCTCTGGACGGCCAACAACAGGACATAGAGGCCAAGGCCTTCCTGAGGTCAGAAGACCTCCGCTGGATCAGACCAGTGGTCTATCTAGTCCAGCCTCCTGTCTCACACAGTGGACAACCAGTTCCTCTGGAGGACCAACAACAGGGCATAGAGGCTGAGGCCTTCGCCTGACAAGAACATCTGAAGAGCCCTGCTGGATCAAACCAGTGGTCCATCTAGTCCAGCATCCTGTCTCGCACAGCGGTCATGCAGTTCCTCTGGACGGCCAACAACAGGGCAGAGAGGTTGAGGCCTTCATAAGAACATCAGAAGAGCCCTGCTGGATCAGACCAGTGAGGGTCCATCTAATCCAGCATCCTGTCTCACACAACAGTCACGCAGTTCCTCTGGACGGCCAGCAACAGGACATAGAGGCCAAGGCCTTCCTGAGGTCAGAAGGACCTGCTGGATCAGACCAGTGAGGGTCCATCTAGTCCAGCATCCTGTCTCACACAGTGGCCAACCAGTTCTTCTGGAGGGCCAACAACAGGGCATAGAAGCCAAGGCCTTTGCCTGACAAGAACATCAGAAGAGCCCTGCTGGATCAAACCAGTGGTCCATCTAGTCCAGCATCCTGTCTCGCACAGCGGTCATGCAGTTCCTCTGGACGGCCAACAACAGGGCATAGAGGCCAAAGCCTTCCCCCAATGTTGCCTGCTGGCTCTGGGATTCAGAGGCTGACTGATACACCTTCCCTCCATGAATCTGTCTAATTCCCTTTTAAAGCCATCTACACTAGTTGGCTTGAAAGGGGGATTAGACAAATCCATGGAGGAAAGGTCCATCAGCGGCTATTCGTCACATGATTGCATTGAACCTCCATTTTTAGCAGCAGTTTACCTCAGAATACCACAGTTGGGGGAAGTTGTTGGTCTTCGTGCCCTGCTGCTAAGGCTTCTGGGCCATCCAGTTGGCTGCTTTATGAAGCCAAGTGCTGGACTATCAGTCTGAGGCAGCACAGCTGCTTTTACGTTTCTTCTTCCCGTCTTCATTTTATCCTCTCAACAACCCTGTGAGGTAGGCTAATCTTGAGAGACCACAGCTGGCCCACGCACTCAGGGAGCTTCCTAGTGGCTGAATCACAGATACATGAAGCTGCCATATTCTGAATCAGACCATTGGTCCACCATGTTCAATATTGTCCTGTGAAGAAATGCATTTTTTCTCCTGGGAGGTTTGAGATGAGCAACTTCCACGGTGCGTTTTTTAAACTTTCTTCCCCCTTTGTGCAGAGAACAGGTGTGGGGGGGAGTCTATTCATTTGCTTCCCAGACATACATCAGCTCACCTTCATAAAAATGCTAATAGATATAGCAGGAGAAATAATGGGTGGGTCAAGCTCTCCCACAAGCAGGGAAAAGGGGTTTTGGAGGACTGAAATGCTAGATCAGTGTTTTTCAACCTTTTTGTGCAAAGGCACACTTTTTTCATGAAAAAAATCACAAGGCACACCACCATTAGAAAATGTTAAAAAAAATTAACTCTGTGCCTATATTGACTATATATAAAGTAATTTTCTTGAATAGGAATCAAATAAACACAAAGAAATTATTTTATAATTACTTTATTATGAAATAATAATACTTTATTTTCATTTGCTTCCCAGACATACATCAGCTCACCTTCATAAAAATGCTAATAGATATAGCAGGAGAAATAATGGGTGGGTCAAGCTCTCCCCCAAGCAGGGAACAGAGGTTTTGGAGGACTGAAATGCTAGATGGACACCAGGAAGGAAACGTCTAGAATTTTCAGGGAAATGCTTCTCTGACTTGGGCTGACCTGGTCAGGGGGTGGTGAAAGGAAGAAGATAAAACTCCTGGGGGCCAGGAGGAAGCTGTATTTTCGTTGCGTGCTGTTAAGTCCGATGCTTAACAAAATAGTCAGAGAGTGATTTCAGCAAAACTCAGGTTTTGACCATGTGCTGGCCTAAAGAGCTGGAGGGAACTTCAAAGTAATGCAAACTTTGTAGGGATTTGTAACTACCTAAGCTAAAGGGGCCTGTCCTATATTTTAACATCTGATAGGGCATGTATAGAGAGAGGTTTTGTGTTTCCCCCATTTCTTTTGGATCCCTTGCCCAGTCTGGTGCTGGGCTAAAAGAATGCTTGTAAACATTTTCTTTTTAATAAATACTTTATAATTTTGGGTGCTGGAAGTGGTTCTCTGTACCACAATGACCTCCACCGTCTCAGACACACTATTTTAAAAGGAGCGCCAAGGGGAAGGCAGGCAGTTGGCAAGTGGCTATGCCTCCAGGCAGGGGTCGTTTCGTAGAAAAAGAGCTAGGGGAACTCATTAGCATATGCCACACTCCCTGACATCACCGGAAGTGTGTCATAAGGCCACACAC
>NW_015168668.1:771897-789713 GCF_001447785.1 Gekko japonicus | reverse complement strand
AAAGGTCAGATGTTGGTGGCAAGCTACCTGAGGGTGGGGGGGTGGAAGCCTCTCCAGGTGTTGAGAAAAACCTAGGATGGCAGAGCAGAATAGGGCCTGCTCAGACTGGCAGCAACTCTCCGGGTTCTTAGACTCCAGGGTTTTTCACATCACCTACTGCCTTTAACTGGAGATGCTAGGGATTGAACCTGGGACCTTCTGCATGCCAAGCAGATGCTGTATCACTGAGCCACAGCTCCTAAAGCAAATGATAGTTCTTGCAGTTTAAAATCCACATCATAGTAAAGCCTGCTTAGAGGGAGGGGGGGCTGTAGTGCTGGGGAGTTTGTGCAAGTTTGTGACGTCACAGGCTCTGCCCCTCCATACACGCCCGCTGCTTGGCTTTGCTACCTGCCACAGGGCAGGGGGCGGGGGCTGCTGAGCTCTGTGAAAGAACCGGCTTCACCCCACCCCCTTCCAACGAGAGGTCTTGACATTTAGCCCAACTAACAAGCCATCTTCTTTGCCTCCACCAGAACAAAGGAGTTGTGCATGTGGCGTACAGCCAAGAATCCCATCATTATAAACAAAAGAGTTGGGTTTTATACAACATGGGGGAAAGCTCAAAATCAAACTAAGCCCCCAAAGGCCTCTCTTATTTTATGTTTGCAAAGATGTGGGAGGGTATGGACACTACCCCGGTTCCCTCCCCAAGGATTCCATGCTTCATTCAAGGATTCCGTGCTTCATCCCTGCCCCGCCAGGCCTTGCTGCTTCCGACCGACTATCCCGTGATGCGCCTCCTGTCTTCCTTCCTTTTTTGCAGTGCGGGGGTGGGGAGGACCGGCGTCTTCATCACGCTGAGCATCGTGCTGGAGAGAATGCGCTACGAGGGAGTGGTGGACATTTTCCAGACGGTGAAGATGCTGCGGACACAAAGGCCCGCCATGGTGCAGACAGAGGTGAGAGGAGGGGGCTACATGGGCACATACCCCCCCCCACACACACACACATTATATCACTAGCACTCCTGTACACGCATGGAGGCAACTCCCTCGGGCTTGAGGTGATGCAGTGCAGAAGTTGCATTGGTGACAGTCTGTTTTGCTATGCTCATCTCCCCCCAGATGGTCTAGAGCAGGGATCCCCGACATGGCACCTGTGGGTACCTCTCCTGGTGCCCGCCAAGTGTCTTTAGAAAGTGGGTGTGGCCAGCTGGGGTTTTTGCCAAGCAAGGCTTCTCATTGGCCATTGGGGATTCGATTGACGATGCATATTTTTCAGCAGGGCTTTTTTTGTAGAAAAAGCCCAGCAGGAACTCATTAGCATAACAGGCCACACCCAACAGCAGAAACCCATTAGCATAGTAGGCCACACCCTGACAGCACAGCACATTAGCATAGTAGGCCACACCCCCATGTCACCAGAAGTGTTGTCATCCAGCCACACCCACCTTTTGCTTCTTATTCTGTTTACCTTGTTTGTTGTCAAAACCCAGGGCTTTTTTTGTAGCAGGAACCCTTTGCATGTTAGACCGCACACCCCTAATGTAGCCAATCCTAATGAGTTTCTGCTGTTGGGTGTGCCCTGTTATGCTAATGAGTACCTGCTGGGCGTGGCCAACTCAGGAGCCAGCCGGAACTCTGTTCCTGTGCGTTCCTGCCCAAAAATAGCCCTGTTTTTCAGGCATTTTAGGTAAGGAGCTGCATCTCATCATCTATGCCCTGTGCCAATATTATTTCCAGCCTGAATCCACCCATAGCGGAACTTACCGCTGATGTATATTTCATATGCACTTTACAGTAAGGCACAGGGAAGGGGAAAAAAACCTGACCCAAAAACTGGAATCAAGAAGCAAAAGGGTGAGAAAAAGTCTAATGAGGGGCCAATATTAAAAACCTAGTTAAAACTGATAATGTACAAAAATACAAGTATTTATTAGAAAGACAGTTAAAAACATACATAAGAGCCCAATGAAAGCCTCATAAAAAAGTATAGCCTAAACACAAGGGCCAGTATGCATGACCTGACGCGTTTCTGCCCTATTGGGGCCTTCTTCAGAGGTCAAACAATATCGAGGTACACATAACTTACATACATATTGCAATAAGATAACCAATAAGTGAAGAATTAGAAATTTCCAGTTAAGGTCCAAAAAACACCTGTGTGGCTATCGAAGTCAGAGCTAGAGTGTCCTCAAGCAAATAGCAGACTTTCTTCTCACTCATATGCACTTTACCACCGTTCTACCGCTGTCGCTATGGAAATTGTTTTTAATAACTCTGTTGTGTGTGTTACACTGAGATTTATATTGTTGTCTTATTTACTGTTGTTTTATTTATTGCTATCTTATCTGTTTATTGCTATCTTACGTAAGCCGCCCTGAGCCTGCCTCAGCGGGGAGGATGGGGTAAAATCAAAATCAAATAAATAAATAAATAAATAAAACGTTGCTTCGGCGGCAGCTGCCCCCACCACCACCACACAAGCATCTTCACTGGGTGACTGAAGGTCAGCAGAGGCAGCCGTTTTGTAGCTGGCTCCGCCTCCCGTGGCCAGCCATTTTGAAGCTGCAGTTTTGTGGCGGCGCCCACCGTGCTGTGTCAGAATTCCAAAGGTGCCCCCAAGCTGAAAAGGTTGGAGGACACCCAATTCTAGAAGATGACTGGATCAGGAGACAGAACCTTGCGCTGCCAAAGGGGCCACCGCAGATTTGCCGCCGTGTCACACAGAACGTGACCGCTCAACCAACTCTCTTTGTACATTCGGCCGCTCCCCCCCTCCCCCCCATCAAGCCCTGAGTCACCGAGTGTTTGGACACTTCCGTGCGAACCAGCCCCGGGCGTCTTTCCAGAGCAGCTGGGGCCGGCTGGGGCTGAGGGGACTCTTCGAAGCTGGCGGAAGGCTGCTGGGGATGCTCTCAAGTTTCTTGATTATGTTTTGTCAACAGCACTTAGCGTGTTTATCGTCTCGCTTCACGTACACTGTCTCGGGAATCCTTACAGCGAGCGTGCAGTTTGTGGTTGTGATCCACACCGTGCAGATGACTGGGATGGGGGGGAGGGGCTGAGCTCCACTGGGGGCCTCCCAAAGGATGGAGAGGAGCAACCATCCGTCTCCCTCCCCAGCCCCTGAGTTGAAGGCTTCCCCCCCTAAGTTAAAATTTTACACTCCGACATCCAAGAGGGTTACCTCAGCTTAGTCGGAGAGGACTCTTTATGTTTCCCACTGGGATAAACTTGTCGAGCTGCAGCTACAGTTCCTCAGTCTCTCCTTGGATTCTCTTTATGCGGCTACTAGGCAGGAGGCCGTAAGAATGATCAGGAAGCATCTATTCAAGTACGATTTTAACAGCACCATCTGTAGAGCACGGCGTCTTTGTTCTACTCAGTTTTTTGGTATTCTCCCACCTGGAGAGCTCCCCGATTGCTGCTGGTATTTGACCATTCGTTGCTAGAGGCATGCCTTTTTTGTCGGCGCCCCTTCGTGCCCCGCCGTCTAGAGTTTTGCCAGGGAGGTGTCTTCAGAGACCATCCTCTGATACAGGGTGTGCGGCTGTGGGGCAGGCAGTGCAGATGGCCCTGTATCCCGTTGTCCTTTGGATGCAGTCATTTCCCTGAGCCTAGTAAAGGTAAAGGTTTCCCTTGCTCGAAAGCCAGTCGAATCCGACTCTAGGGTTGCGGTGCTCATCTCCGTTTCCAAGCCGAAGAGCCAGCGCTGTTCAAAGACGTTTCCGTGGTCATGTGGCCGGCATGACTAAACACCAAGGCGCACGGAACGCTGTGACCTTCCCACCGAAGCGGTATTTATCTACTTGCAATTTCTTGCTTTCGAACTGCTAGGTTGGCAGGAGCTGGAACTAGAGATGGGAGCTCACTCCATCATGCGGCATCCGGGTCTCGAACTGCTGAACTACTGACCTTCCACAGCCTGCAGTTTAGGGTCTTAACCACTTGAGCCACCGCAGCTCCTTCCTGAGCCTAGAAACCTTTTAAATTCTTCCTTTGCTCTGAAATAGAGATCACACGGAGACATCACCTCTTTTATTACAGGATAATCGCAGGCCTATCACTCTTTTAGCTGCGAAATCTGATGTATCCGTGATGGATTTTCACAGCCGTTCAACTGAGGTCTAGCTTTTTCTATATTTTAGTCATCTCCAGTTTGGTGTCCTGGTTAAGTGTATGGACTCTAATCTGGGAGAACCGGATTCGATTCCCCACTCCTCCACTTGCACCTGCTGGATGACCATGGGCAAGCCGTAGTTCTGATAAGAGCTGTTCTCGAAAAAGAGCAGTTTCTGCCAGAGCTCTCTCAGCCCCACCTACCTCACAGGGCGTCTGTTGTGGGGAGGGGAAGGGAAAGGAGTTTGTAAGCCGCTCTGAGACTCCTTTGGGTAGTGAAGGGTGGGGTATAAACCCAATCTCTTCTTCTTCTTCTTCCTTAAATCTAATCAGTTAAGAAGCTGTATGAGGTAGTATGGTATAGTATGACTCGAAAGCAATTGGAAAGAAGAGACCTTAGCCTGTTTACACCCCTCCCCCTTTGCCTCTGCTCGGCAGATTCAGTAGGTTTTTGTATCACTTCCCAAACCTGCAAACTGTATTGGACCAGAAGCAGAAAGTGGCACAAGGAAGGTGTGCCTAGACACCACTGGAAGGGAAGCATCTTTCCTTCCACTTCCAGTGCAGTAGTCTGTCTGTCTCCAGCCTCATTCTGCTTCTGTGGTTAAGGGGAGATTTAAACAGGGACTTCCTGGCTCACAGCTTAGTCGAAAGCACACATGGGAGATGGGTCATGAGCCCTACTTAAAAAAACAACAAAACACCTGTTTCCATCTTACTTTTCAGTTATTAGCCACATAGCAGGTTCAACCCCTAGGTGCACTACATTTAAATTTGCCTTTAAACACTCAAAAAGGACAGCAGAGCACAGGAAAATGTGACATGGGGAAGGGGACACGCTAGAAGTGGCCCCACTGGTGGACCTCCTGATGGCACACGGTATTTTGGCCGCTGTGTGACAGAGTGTTGGACTGGATGGGCCATTGGCCTGATCCAACATTGGCTTCTTATGTTCTTAAATTATGCTCAGGGCTTTTATGAGGAGAGGGATTAAATGCACATGGGCTTCACTCTGCTGAAAGGGAGTAGTTTCGTTTTGTTTCACTTTTGTTTTAGATTCAATCTATATATCTAATAGTGAACTGGACCCCTCTGTGCGGATCCTTAAATCCGGACATCGGGGGCACTTGGAGGGAGGGAGAGGTTTGTGCACACGTGGGGCAGTCCCCACGTGTGCACAAAAATCCTAAATGGTGACAAAAATTTCGGGGGAATGTTTAAATCCCCCCAAAAGTGCCAGAGCGTTCCGTGCGCATGGACACGGAACGCTCTGCGACCAAGGCTACCGCCGCCGCCGCTTGGAAGGGAAGTGGCGAGCCGGGAGGGGGGGTAGAGTGGCGAGGGCCGATCGGCTCGCCCTCGGTTCGGAGCCGGGGGGTGGGGGTGGGAAGAGAGAGAGTGATCCGCGAGGCCCAGCGTGCCCAGCGGCACGCCGCTCGGCCGTCGTTTCGGGGCCGGAGGGGGGGGACGGCGAGGAGCGGGGGGGAAGGCAAGGGGGTGGAGGACACGGGGGAACCAGCGGGATGGGGGGTACTTACCTCCTCCTGCTGCTTCCTTTTCCTCCCCCCCCCCGCGAGGAGGGCCAGCTGGACAGCGCTCTTGAGGAGCGGGGCGGGCTACCTCTCCGGGCTGTGGGGCTCGGAGCGGGGGGGGGAGAGAACAAGTGGAGACCCAACTAGAACACAGTAGGCAACATTTTGTTGCGGGTCTCCACTTGTACCTTTTATATTTATTTTCCTTGAGGTTGGCCCCTTTTGCCATCCAAAGGAGTTTAATAATTTTGAATGGCCACCAGATCAGGTCGCTGTGGCTATGGCGGCGAGCTGACTGAGACATTTAACTTTGATAAAGGGGTTAGGCTGGGCTGCCTTTTGGGCCCTTCTTTTTGGTCACTCTATATAGGAATTATCTCTCGTCTTGCTTTAAGAAGCTTTGCCATCCATCCCATTTGGCCAATTGCAGTATTCCGGTTCTGCTTTATGCTGATGATACTTCTCGGCTCTCTCGGACAAGAGTTGGTCTGGAGAGATCTTTAAACATTTCCTCGGAATATTGTATTAAGGAAGGCCTGAAAACAAACCACCAGAGAACGAAAGTAGATGTTTTCTCCAGAAAAGAAAAGACAGAATCCCTCAGTATTCATATGGACTCCGCATGGAGAAGAAATTCAACAAGTGAAGGAATTTTCATATTTGGGTATCCTTTTCACATCTAACCTAAAATGAGAGCCTCGTCGGTCACTGATAAGGAGAAAAGCAAAAACCTGTGCCAACGGCATACTAAACTTTTTTCAAAACAGTGGTGGGAACCGATGTTCCTTCTAAGCTGTGGAGTCTTCTGAGCAAAAATTCTCCTTTGTGAGCCGCTGGCATTAAAGTTGTGAGCGAGCGGTTTGGCTCCTGCACAAACCAGTTTGCTCTGGAGCCCTCCTTCCTGAGCGAAGACCAAAATGTCTGAGCTGGAGGCTAAAAAACTAACTCACACTAACCCAGCTTAGAGGGAACACTGGTGGGAACTGTATTCCAGGTGCTGTTCAAGTCTTTAACCTAAAAATCATTCCTATTAATCCTTTACGGAGTAGCCATAAGGTTTGTGTCGGTAAATGAAAACATCTTTTATATTTTCTGAGAAAATTATTAAACACCTCTTGGTGTGTGGCCAGTTGGGGCCCTCTGTTCAGAACTTGGCCAACCCTCCGTTGAGCGTTTAGACTGTTCATCGAGTCATACTTGAGCGGCAAGGGCTACCTGGCACTCCTGAAAGAAGACTCTTATAGGTCAATGTGGTTTAAGACTGTTTCTGAGAAACTGTTGGCTCTTGACGTTAACCTGGACACTATCCAGGCCCTGGGGTTTCATATAGTATTTGCGTTGGTGAGAAATCGTGTAAAATCAATCGATCACCAAAGCTCTGCCTTTAGAACATGCCGCACCTGTTCATCCCAATTTTTTGGTATTCCACCTCCAAAATCTCTTCTCTCTTACACCTGTCTGTTGTCTTCCCAAAGCCTGTTAAGGGAGTATATTCTGGCCAGACTAAATGCTCACTCCTCAGCAGTTATGAGGGGTAGGTTCATGTGTTGACCTTATTCAGATAGCACATTACCTTCTGGAGTGCCCTTTGTACGCTAATCTCAGGAGGCGTTATATTTTACCGTGTTTGCGAGTTCATTCAGACATATATTCCTATGACTTAGTTACCTTTTTACTTTCTGAAAGGGATCCAAAAAGAACTCTAGCCATTGGGGGGAGGGGATTACTTGGGTGGTAAGTGATTAACAACAGCTACCCACCACTCAGGATCAATGTATCATAGACCTTTTATTGGATAAAAAGGGAAAGGAAATTATGCTCAAGATGAAGAAAATGGGGGAAAGAGAGAATGTTTTTCCTCCTTTTCCCATAAGACAAAGACATTCCAAGAAGTTGATGGGCATTTGATTTAGGACAGAGAAAAGGAAGTCCCACAAGCGGCAATTGGCTTGTAATATTCATGCAGCACATGGGACGACTGCAATTTGACTTTAAAAGGGGTTAGACAAATTTGTGGACAAAGACATGTTGAGAAGTCATAACCAGTGTTCCCTCTAAGCCGTGGAGTCTTGTGAGCAAACATTCTACTTTGTGAGCTGCTGGCATTAAAGTTGTGAGCGAGTGATTTGGCTACTGCATCGGTTAGTTTGCTCTGGAGCCCTCCTTCCTGAGTGGAGACAAAAACATGTGAGCCGGAGGCTAAAAAACTGTGAGCTAGCTCACACTAACTCAGCTTAGAGGGAACATTGGTCATAACTCTCTGAATGCCACTGCTGGGGGGCTTTGGTCTCCATGTCCTGCTTGAAGGACTTCTGGGAGCATCTAATTGGCCACTTTTGGGAACAGGATGCTGGCCTAGGTGGACTGTGGATTCTGATGCAGTGCAGAGCTGGTTTGATGTCCGCACAGGTGGCCTTGCTTGTTATAACCTCTCCCTCTCTCTTTGCTCTCTCCCATTTCCCGTTCTCCAGGACGAATATCAGTTTTGTTATCAAGCAGCGCTGGAGTATCTGGGCAGTTTTGATCACTATGCAACATAAAAACGAACAAACACACAAAAAGCCATCCATCTTGCGGACTCTTTTACCACTTAAAGTCCCCGGAAGTCCCCTTCCCCAGCTGGAGAGGTGAGCTTGACCTTTTTTTAAAAAACAAACAAACAAACAACCACAAACTGAATCAGAAGAACGTTTCCTTTTTTATTTTCGTTTTCCATTTTGGACACTCCAGTGGGGAAAAGAGGAGCGAGCCAGGAAGTAGTAGAGGAAAAAATATACTCACAACATCCCCTATGGCTCCGGGACCCCTGTGCATTTGTTTTGGTTGTTGGTTTTTTTCCTTTTCATTTTTTTAAGAACCTGGACCGCAAAGAGGGGGGGGCGGCTCAGGAAGAAGATTCCTTTTTAAGTGGCGAACTTGTTCTTACCTCATTTGGTGTTCACGGTGTGGAAGTGACGGCAGCACACAGACAGCGCAGAACTGATCCAAACACTTAATGAAACTTTTTTTTAAAAATGAGAAAATACCCTTGAGAGGGCCCCCACCCCACGCACCCACCTTGGAAAACAGCAGCCTGGTTTTGGGGGGGGGAAGCCGAGAGAGGCTGAAGAAAGATCGCCGAGGAAAGGATTGGACCGTGGCAATGAGGATATTGTTGTAGGCTTCAGTTTACATACTAATCTAGTTGAAAAATCTTTACAGGAAGTCACTTGCAGGTTCGCCAAAGGTCGGGGTGGGGAGACGAGACACACACAGAAAGGCGGTGAATTATTTCGCACCAAAAGAACACATCGTACAAAGGTTATCCAGGGGAAACTTCTGTCCTTCTGGAAGACTCGGGGTGTTTCTGCCACCATGCAAACGAGGGGGGGAGGTCTCTCTGCCCCCTCCACCCATTCTCATAGCTCATCCTTTCAAAACTTGGAACATTCCCCATGTATTCAAATTCCTCAGTTTTCTGTGTCAGAAAGCAAAACCACCATGCAATAAAGAGTCTCTAGGGGACCCGAAACACAGGATCTCGAAAATGAGGGACGGGCATCCTCTTTTTTTCTATACATCCCTCCCCCCCACCAGCCCCACATCTCCCTGTGCTCTGGTCATTTTTGGTTCATTCCCACTTACCTCCCCTTTTCCAATACGAGGTATGGAATGTGTTTTGTTTCTAATGAAGGGAATCCTCTACTCACACTGCTGAATCCACTTGCACATCAAAATGAATTTTTCCGACCACGTATTTTAGTGGGTGTGTCCCTTCCCGTACCCCCAATGCCAAAGAGGAAAATGGCAGAGAGGCCCACATGGGGAGGGGGTCGCCGAGCAAGGGGAGGCAATTTGTACTGCTAGCAGGATTAGACCGAAGCAAAGAGAAATGGCTGGAGGGAATACCTGCGAGGGGCTTTCTTTAAAGCTATCGATGTAACTTAGCAAGTGACATTATTTTTTTTTGTTGCTTTTTTTTCCCAAATAGTGTATTTTTTTTCCTTTTTAAAAAATATGTAAAAAAAATTACAAAAGATATCAGTCAATGAATTTACAAAAAAAAATTACTTATTTGTTCATATTCTGTTCAAAGACAAGTCTATTTTTTCACTGTAGAAATGTTACGTGTAATGGCTGTGGTACATGAGAGACGCATCATGTGGAAAAAACGCTACTTTACATACTGCTTTTTTTTACCATTTAAAAGAAGTTTAATCCGCTCATGTATGGACGACGACAAAAAAAAAAAGTTGCTGCTTTTTATATTTCTTCTCCCCCCCCCCTTTCAAAAAGGCATATCAAGTCTTCGGAAGGCGTCAGGTTAGAGGCGTGGGTGCGGGAAGAGCCAGTTTGGTGTAGTGGCTAAGTGTGCAGACTCTAATCTGGGAGAACCGGGTTTGATTCCCCACTCCTCCACTTGCACCTGGCTGGACGACCTTGGGCAAGCCGTAGCTCTGATAAGAGCTGTTCTTGAAAAAGAACAGTTTCTGTCACAGCTCTCTCAGCCCCACCTACCTCTCAGGGTGTTTGTTGTGGGGAGAGGATGCCTGTTCTTCAAGGGACCAATGGCAAGAGGGGAGATTACATTTAGAAGGCTGCGTGTCATGGAAAAGACTGGGATTTGGGAGCCACGCCAGAATGCGGAGAACCAGAGGAGCAGGGCACTGGCGGCACCCCGGGGAGGGGACGACACTAGCCCAGTAGGTTCTCCGGCAGCCAAGGATAAGGCCCCTCAAACCACGTTGAATGCGGCTTCCCAGCCCCACGGGGACTGCACAGTCCCCTCCCCTTCAAGAAACACCCGGTCGATAGCAGGCTTATCAGAGCCGCGTCCCAGGCCGGAGCACTGGGCTCAGTTTGGTGGGCCAGGATTTGTGGGGCCTTGTCCACAAGTTTAGGATCAAACAGCATGCTATGCTGGCTGTCCTGTTTCGGGGTGGGGGGAGTGTTCCTTTCCCAATGTAGCTTTTCCAAGGAGGGGAGCGGCCGTTCTCAGACCCCCTTTCCCTGTGATTAAAAGACATCTCAAGCTGTTTGTACCTCCCCTTTGGGGGGGGGGATAAGGGTACTGGGAGGGCGCCCCGTGGGAGGGTGGCAGGAGGAAACGGTTCACACACACACCCCTTTCCAGCAGCACTAAGGCAACATGCAGCTTGATCCTCCCGTTTGGATGTACGAAACCAAGGTTCAAATCCCCGCTCAGCCTTAAGATTACTGGGTGGCCTCAGGCCAGTCACTGTCTCTCAGCCTACCCTACCTCACAGGGATGTTGTGAGGATAACATGTGACCCCCCCCCCGCCCAGCTCTTCTGAGGTAAATATACCACGGGGGGCGGGGCAGAGTGCTGGCGTTATTCGTACCCTGTTTCCTCAGCCTCAGTGTGTTCTCTGGATTACAGCCGATCCCCCAATCACCACCTTTGACAATATAAATGGTACGGAAATAGCCCCCCCCCCCCAAAGAGGGGCCATCGATTCATATCACTCCTCGCTTTTGTTACTTTCCGGAGGGGTTTCACACAACTGGGGGAGGGGATGGGGAGCAAAACCCCACCTCAATGCTTCCTCCAGATAACACCAGGAGGTTCTTTTAAGTACGACGTAGAGAAAGGTCAGCACACACGGGGGCGGGCGAGAAGGCAGGGGTTGCGGCAAACCCCTTTTTAAATTTTCTTTCCCCTTTTTTTAATTTTTCTTTTTTCTTCTCCCTCCTTTGTATGAAAGCAAGGCCCCTGTTGCTCTCACACTGTTATTTCCAAACAAAAAACAGTTTAAAGTGGTTACTCAGACCACGGTGTATGTAGATATATATATTGACTTTGTATTAAAGGAAGATTGTCTGAAAAAAACCAACGCCTGGCTGAAGAGACTCTGTGTGTTTGTGGGCATGCAGGCACCCACGTGCCATGAATAAGGTCGCCGGCTCTGGGCTGGGGAATACCTGGAGGTTTTGAGGGCGGAGCCTGGGGAGGGCGGGGCTTGGGGAGGGCGTGGCTTGGAGAAGGGAGGGACCTCAGCCGGGCATAATGCCACAGAGCCCACCCTCCAAAGCAGCCGTTTTCCCAAGGAGAACTGATCTTGGTTGTCTGGAGAGCAATTGTCATAGCAGGAGATCTCCAGGTGCCACCTGGAGGTTGGCAATGCTATGCATGAAGGCACGGGAGGGAGGTGCAGACAGAGGAAGGGCTCGCATGTTGTTTAAGGCCTCAGGATCCAAATGGAAGACAACGCCTGTGCTTTCGCCTCTGGTTATCACACGTTTTGGCAGGGCTCTTTTTGTAGAAAAAGCCCAGCAGGGACTCATTAGCATAATAGGCCACACCCAACAGCAGGAACTCATTAGCATATTGGGCCACACCCCTGACAACACAGATCATTAGCACATTAGGCCGCACCCCCATGTTACCAGAAGTGTGGTCATCCAGCCACACCCACCTTTTGCTTCTTATTCTGTTTACCTTGTTTGTTGTCAAAACCCAGGGCCTTTTTTGGTAGCAGGAACTCCTTTGCATGTTAGGTCACACACCCCTAATGTAGCCAATCCTAATGAGTTTCTGCTCTTGGGTGTGGCCTATTATGCTAATGAGTTCCTGCTGGGCGTGGCCAACTTGGGAGCCAGCCGGAACTCCGTTCCTGTGCGTTTCTGCCCAAAAATAGCCCTGGTTTCGGCATTGTTTCAAGAAACTACGTGGCCTGCCAGACCAGAGGCGACCAGGGGACGCTCCATGAAACGTGAAGCCACTCTCTTCAAAAGCTTTGTCAGCATCCACCCTGACGTGAGGCTCCATCCCCCACTGAACTTCAGGAGAATGGTACAGGAGCACCACCCTCTACGCAGCTCCTCTTCATTTCGACAAGGCTGGCATGGTGCCAACGGCCACTCTGGAACCCGCTGCCACCTTCCCTGCTGCCTGCCTGTTGTTCGTCAAAAGCGGGTGGGTTTTTTGCCCAGCGGGGCTTCTGATGGACCGTTGGAGATTTGATCAGTGGTGCAGATTTTTTTAGAAGTTGCTTCGGCGGCAGCTTCCGCCACAGCACAAGCGCCTTCACTGTGTTCATATGTTCGATATGTTCATTTTGGGAGGCATCGCCGTGACGTCTTGTGATTCACTCTGCCTCCGGCGGCAGCCGTTCTGTGGTGGTTCTCGCCATCTCATGTCCAAATTCCATAAATGCCCATGGGGCCAAAAAGTTGGGGGACTCCCTGCCCTAAGCTAACATCCCTACAGATAACAGAGTTATAAGCAATACAACCAAGTGTGGCAGCATTTCTGCTTCGGGGGGAATCGGGCATTGCATGGGGCCGGAGGATAGGGGGTGTTGACATTTTAATAAGGACCCACCAAGAAGAAACCAGGATTGTAGGCTTCATTTACAGAGCAAAGTTCATGCATGTTGGAAGTTGGGCGGTGGTTTTGCACCCCTCCTGGAGTTCTTATTAATTGACCCCCCCCCTTTTTTAAATTCCAGCCATTCAACGCCATCCTCTGAGGCAGATCCATCGTGATCTGCATTTGTTGTCTCTGTAATGTCCCCTTTTGCTGGGGGTTCCCAGGTTCTAGTATTCACTCAGGCTCCCATTCTCAAATCCACTCAGCAGGGACAAGCTGGCTGGGCGAAAAAATCAGCTGTTTCTTTGCGAGACAATTCCAGCAACCCAAAACTTCTGCTAACATACGGAACGGAACAAGAGCGCCCCCCCAATCGGACCAAACCAGATCACATAGATAGCAGGGGAGGAGTAAACTGTTCCATTACATGCATACATATTTCTTGGAAATATACCACACGCCCCCTTCTTTTCTTTGGTTTAGTCGGTACAACTCAAATACTACAAAATGTGGAGTCTGAGGTTACTAGCACTTGACTCACTGCTGGGGTTCGCCTTTACTGCTAACCCATCATATAGTCCTTTATTGTAGCAGGCCACCTGACCACCCACCCACTCTTTGTTCGTACACTTTCGACTGGGGAGTTGTCAAGCGTTGGGAGCACTGTTCCCTCTAAGCTTTGGGGTCTTGTGAGCAAAAATTCTACTTTGTGAACTACTGGCATTTAAGTTGTGAGCAGACGATTTGGCTGCTGCATAAATTAGTTTGCTCTGGAGCCATCCTTCCTGAGCTAAGACAAAAATGTGTGAGCCGGAGGCTAAAAAACTGTGAGCTAGCTCACACTAACTCAGCTTAGAGGGAACACTGACCTGGAGTGCTGTGATCCGCTTCTCTGGGCAGGTCTAGAACGTCAGCTGAGATCCGTTCTGATACAGCGTGATCAGGCATGGCAGGAAATTCTGGAGCCGCAGAGGAATGACGTTTTCTCAAATGTCTCCTATTCCTCCTCTACACATTTCCACTCGGTGTTTCAACAGTATAGCAATGTGGCTCAGTCCTCTTGCCTGTAACTGATGCTGGTGCCCATCCGGTATGTGTCTGCATCCACACACACTCCCCCTCTTGCAGGGGTGGAAGGGACCTGGCGTATCTGTCATTGCAGGCCTTTTGTCAACACTGAAGGGCCTTCGACTTCTTCAGAACTGAGAACTGTGGATGCCAGTTTGGATGTTAAAGCGGCTGATGTAGCCGGTAGAATGCTGCCTTCCCATAAGGAGCTATATTCAAGTGGGATATCTCTTATCAGTCATTCCAGTCCTGGCTATCCCCAATCCAATGGTCAGGCTGAACGCATGAATCGGACGGGCAAACACACGTTCAAAAATGTTTCACTAGATGGTTCAGTTCTTAATTTGGCCTTCCTCAACTTGAGGAACAAACCTTCCTGCTGTTCAGGCCCCTGTTGCCACAATGTATGGTTTGTCAACAGGGCTTTCAGAAGTGCAGTCGGACTTGATTCCTTTGGCATATATTGTATTGTATAATACCTAAGAATCTCTGAAGGCCTTTCTTGTCAACAAGTGCGAGCATTTTGTTGATTGCTTCCACTTTGTCGTCATCTGGTCTGATGCTATCTTTGGAAAACACACGGCCCTTATACTTGACATCTTCTGCCAGGAATTGTATTTTATCCTTGTTGAATTTTACACTCTTTTGTCATGTTCTCTGAAGAATGTACTTTAAAATGGCGTTATGTTCCTCTGCTGCTGCTGTGATGCTCATGTCATCTGCAATCATATGGACACCTGGGATGTC
The DNA here is from genome assembly GCF_001447785.1 of Gekko japonicus. Taxonomy (NCBI): domain Eukaryota; kingdom Metazoa; phylum Chordata; class Lepidosauria; order Squamata; family Gekkonidae; genus Gekko; species Gekko japonicus. Next base: position 774,950 of record NW_015168668.1, on the reverse strand, counting down.
GCCAAAGAATTCATAATTTTTCTGCTGCAATACTTCACTTGCTGACCGGATACCAAAAGGCAGTCTGTTAAAGTGGTATCTTCCTCATGGGGTATTAAAGGTGCACACTTCTGCTGATCATCTGTCCAGTTTTACCTGCCGATGGCCATCCTTTTCATCTAGAATGGTAAATAGTTTCTTCCCGGACATGTTTTTCCTAACATGAAGATAGAATAGAGAAATATTGTCTCGATGCTGCTTTGTTAAGATCACATGGATCAAGATAAATCCGTAGTGACCCATTTTGTGTGTGTGTGCAGGGCTGGCCCTATCACTAGGCCTGCTAGTATCTTGCCTAGGGCGGAGACACTAGTAGGGTGCCAATTTCCCTGCTGCCCCCCTCCAAAAGCCCCCACCCTGCCCAAAGCCACCCGCTGCTCCTTTCGTCACGGCGGCAGCACGCATGCGCTCTGCACCAGCCGTCGTGCGCTATTGCCAGCTCCTGGACGGGGTATAAATCCAAACTCTTCTTCTTAACTGTTCTGTTTGAGGCATCATGCTGCAGGGGTTTCAGCTGGTTTCAGTGTGTATTGTTGTATTTTAGAAATATTGCCACTGCAGTCAGGGACAGACTGGGAAGTTAAAATAATCTAGGAGGAGGAGGGGGCTGTGGCTCAGTGGTAGAGCATCTGCCTGGCATGCAGAAGGTCCCAGGTTCAGTCCTGGGCACCTCCCCTTAAAAGATCTGGCAGAAGGCGAGATGAAAGCCCTTCACCTGGGACTCGGGAGAGCTGCTGCCAGTCTGAGTAGACAGCAGAGTACAGACTTGGAGGGACCAAGGGTCTGACTGATGAAGCCAGGCCGAGCGGGGCCTGTGTGGCACTCCAAGGCAAGAGTGGCAGCGGCCTGTGTCAGTTCAGACCTCGCCAGGGTCCCTCCTGCTGCGGCAGCTGAGGGGAGAGGAGGCCCTTGGCCAGTTTGGAACGGAGCAGCAGCCCCTCTTGAGTTTGCAAGGAACGACAACCGATCTCCCGTTCCCCTGGAGGAAATGGCAACTCCGGAGGGTGGGCTCGATGGCCTCGCCTCCCTGACTGTCGCTCTCTCTCCCCCCCCCCCCAAATGTCCAGGAATTTCCCAGGCAAGAGTGTTGGCAACCGGAAAGTTTCAGCCTCGCCGGAACAGACGCCTGCGATCCCAAAGACTGCTCTGTCCGCTCAGACGTCTCTCTCCTTCCCACCCTGCCACGAAGCACTCCTGCCCTGCCCGTGCTTCGAAGGGATGGCCCGACTGAGCCGGAGGGTCTCTGAGCACGTGCAGAGGGCCCCGGCCCCCCCGCTCCGGCTGCAGCAGGGACCGGGGGGGCGAGGCTGCCCGTACCTCCGGGGCTGGCTCTCGATCCAGGTAGGAGACGGGCCGAGGGGCCTCTGGCCTCCCCCTTAGCAAAACAGCCGCCTGCTGCAGGAGGCGGCGGGGGGAAATGGAGCCCTCTCTCGGCCGGCCCTGCTGCTGGGACCCAGCTGGGAGGTCTTCAGGCCCCACTGGGAGGTTGGCATCTAAGGGGAGGCATCACAAGGCAGCCTGGCCTAGGGCACAGAAACCCCTCGGGCCGGCCCTGTGTTTGTGATCACTAGGCTACTGACCCAAGGAGTGGGCTGTGCAATTTTTGTGATGACGCCTGGTGAACTGTGTTCTTCAATTTCTCCAAAATGGAGTAGGGGATTGTTGAGTCCAGAGAGATGAGTCTGAGTGCCAGGAAAGTGATCCAAGCCTTCAAAAACATCTGAGTAGTGCCTAAGGAGGTCATCTCATGGTCCAGGTCCTATATGGGGTACCAAGTGGACTTGCCTGTGAAGATCTGGAGTGACGCAGGCATCTCTTCCAAGCAATGGAGGATCCTTGTTATCCATCATATGAAAGGTCAGCTGGGCTTTGCTGGAAGCTGCTGTGCAATGAGCCATAATTGCTCCTGATGGATTTATGCAGGCACCTCCACAAGCAACGAGTGTGACTGGTGTTTGCAGGGGTCGTTTCATAGAAAAAGAGCTAGGGGGACTCATTAGCATAACTCATTAGCATATGCCACGCCCCCTGACATCACCAGAAGTGTGTCATAAGGCCACACCCCCTGCCATCGCTGGAAGTGTGTCATAAGGCCACACCCCCTGCCATCACCGGAAGTGTGTCATAAGGCCACACCCACCACTCAGTTAGTCTTAGTCTTAAAGGTTAGTCTTAAAGGTGCTATTTGTTAGTCTTAAAGGTGCTATTTGAACTCTTGGACTATTTTGCAGCAACAGACTAACACAGCTAATTCCTCTGAATCTAAACCCACCACTCAGGCTCCACCCCAAAATCTCCAAGTTATTGACAACTCAGAGCTGGCGAGCCTATCTGATGGCACATGTGGGGGAAAACAAGCAAACCACCCATGTCAGGTAAAAAGGATAGAAGTTCAACACAATTTTATCTATTTATAGATGAAGTACAAAATATGTAGCTATTCACATTCCAGTTACCAGGAGTGTTCCCTCTAAGCTGAGTTAGTGTGAGCTAGCTCACAGCTTTTAAGCCTCTGGCTCACATATTTTTCTCTTCACTCAGGAAGGAGGGCTCCAGAGGCAAACTAACTGATGCAGTAGCCAAATCACTCGCTCACAGCTTTAATGCCAGTGGCTCACAAAGTAGAAATTTTGCTCACAAGACTCCACAGCTTAGAGGGAACATTGGTAGGCAATTCCAGGGAGAAAAAACAGCTATAAACCAAGACCAGCTATAAACCAAAACAGCTATAAACCAAAACAGCTATAAACCAAAACAGCTATAAACCAAAACAGCTATAAACCAAAACAGCTATAAACCAAAACAGCTATAAACCAAAACAGCTATAAACCAAAACAGCTATAAACCAAAACAGCTATAAACCAAAACAGCTATAAACCAAAACAGCTATAAACCAAAACAGCTATAAACCAAAACAGCTATAAACCAAAACAGCTATAAACCAAAACAGCTATAAACCAAAACAGCTATAAACCAAAACAGCTATAAACCAAGCATGGGGGCAGATGACCACA
>NW_015168668.1:768659-771509 GCF_001447785.1 Gekko japonicus | reverse complement strand
ATCAGGGGCCCAGTGGTGGACCTGCAAGGATGGCGGGAGTGCGAGGAAGCCCCGCCAAGGCCCTCCCTGGCCCCAGGCAGGCAGGGGTGGGGAGAGGCGGGGAGGAAGCAACTTCCCCTCCCTCTTCTCCTGCCTCCTCCTGGCTGGATGAGGGCCGGAAGCAGGGGTGGGGCTTCATCATGTGCCCCGCCCCCGTACCTCACCTGGGGGAACGGCGATCCCCCGTGTTCCCCCCGAATCAACCTCTGGGTGTTTGCATAGTGCACTTTTCTCCCTAAAGCTTTGGCCACTGCAACAGGGATGGTGCTTGCTTCAGCTTCACTGCCCAGTTTAAAAGAGACTGGGAGACCTGCTGCTGTTACCGTGTTGTGCCACATCTTTAGAGTGATCAAGAGTAGATACCGAGCCAAAAACAACAACAACCCACCTTTTAAAGGCCCCGACCTGGATAGCCTGTTCTTGCCAGATCTCGGAAGCTAAGCAGGGCTGACCCTGGGAAATACTTGGATGGGAGACATCCAAAGAATACCAGGGCCAGAACGCAGAGGCAGGCACCAAGCCACCTCTTTGAATGTCCTTGCCTCTCAGCCCCACTAGGGGCTGCCAGAAGTTAGCCATGACTTCCAGGCACACGTGCACAGATGCATACACACAGATGCAGACACACAGAAATACAGGGCTTCTTTTGTAGAAAAAGCCCAGCAGGAACTCATTAGCATAATAAGCCACACCCAACAGCAGAAATTCATTAGCATATTAGGCCACACCCCTGACAGTGCAGCTCATTGGCATATTAGGCCACACACCATGCTTTCCCTTGGCTTGCCCGGGTGCCCCAGGCTGCAGGAAGCCCAGGCAAGCCGGCCCTTGGACAGGCCGGGGAAGGCACAGGGAGCCATTTAAATGCCTCCCCGATCTTTTCAGGGGGGCCGTGGCCCGCCTGCCTCGGAGTCGCGGGGGAGGGGTCGCTCTCCAGGCCTTCCCTCTGAAGCCATGCATGCAGAGGTTGTGGCTGTAGTGGGCGTGGCCACCTCTGAAGCCAGCCGGAACGCCGTTCCTGTGCGTTCCTGCCCAGAAATAGCCCTGCACAAATATATTCACAAAAAAGAGTAGACACCGAGCCCCTAAATAACATTTTCACATCCTTGTCTAGCTTTGCATGTTCTTAGAATCATTAGAATCCTAGAATCACAGAGTTGGAAGGGGCCATGCAGGCCATCTAGCCCAACCCCCTGCTCAGTGCAGGATCAGCCTACAGTATCCCTGACAAGTGTTTCTCCAGCCGCTGCTTAAAGACTGCCGGTGAGGGGGAGCTCACCACCTCCCTAGGCACCTGATTCCCCTGCTGCACAACTCAGTGTAAGAAAGTTTTCCCTAATATCCAGCCGGAACCTTTCTGCCCTTAATTTAAACCCATCCTTGCGAGTCCTCTCCTCTGCTGCTAACAGGAACAGCTCCCGGCCCTCCTTCCTTCATTCTGCACATTTAGCATTTCCCTTGAGCATTTGTGACAAGTAACTCCAAAGGCTGGACACTGTCCAGGCTTGTGTTTCCACATTTGCTGCAAATTTTCTGTCGTTTAGCCAAGGCAGGCACTTGTGGTGGGAATTCTGCTGGAAGCTTGCGGGCTTGTTGCAAGGAGCTTTTGCTCCACAGCATGCAATGTTGCTTCTGCAGATAAAGCTCTGGCCTGGGCACTTGGAAGAGCCTTTCTTCTGCAGATAGTATTGCCTGCTGGAAGGTGAGAGCCGGCTTCTCTAGGAGTTTCTCCAGGAGTTTGCTATCATTTATACTAAATACAATCTTGTCCCTTCACATGAGATCCTGAGAAGGACCCAACTCACAACGCTGAGCTTTTTGTCTTTGACAAAATCACCTGTTCCCGTAGCTTCATTATATTGTAATTGCCAGAACTGGTATCTCTCAAACACAGGGTTGTTTCTGGGTTCACAGTAGGTTTGGAAAGCTGTGAAAACCTCTGCCATGATCGTTGTTGGGATCTGCAAACACATCTTGCAAATTATTGTAAATTTCAAGGACTTTTCCAGTGCAGTGAAGCAAGACTGTAATTTTATCATCCTGCGAACTGACTGCGCGGCACAGTTTCAACTTTTGTTCCCATCTCCTTCAGTTCTCCGCCTGTTTGGTGTGGTGGTTAAGTGGGCGGCCTCCAATCTGGGAGAACCGGGTATGATCCCCCAGTCCTCCACTTGCACCTGGCTGGATGACCTTGGGCAAGCCATAGTTCTGGTAAGGGCTGTTCTTGAAAAAGAGCAGTTTCTGTCAAGAGCTCTCTCAGCCCCACCTACCTCACAGGGTCTCTGTGGTGGGGAGGGGAAGGGAAAGGAGTTTGTAAGCCACTTTGAGACACCTTTGGGTTGTGAAGGGTAGGGTATAAATCCCATCTCTTCTTCTTCTAAATATCTCACAAAGGCTAAGGTCCTTTCCAGACTTGGGTCTCATCTCTGGTTTTATCAGAGTTCAACTCGTGACACAATACCTTGCAAATATCCCTGGTTATAACAGCATCCATTTATCCCAGGACATGTGTGGGGTGAAACTGGGGTGACTTCAATGTAATGCGGAAACAAAAAATACCCCGAGATAATTACAGGGGTGAACTCACGTGTAGTGAAGAATGTAAGTTCGGGGACAGGGTTGGACCAGGATTTAAGGTCTAGTGCGGAAAGGACCTAAGTCTGATGGAGGCTTTGTTGTGTATGAAATGTAATGTATGAAGGTATTGAGCTTGAGTCTGACAAGGGTATTGTAAACCGACCTATCAGAACAAAGGAAGTTCTGGAGGGAAGCAAAGTGATTGGTCTTTATGTACAGTTTATGATTGGATAC
>NW_015168668.1:754085-768558 GCF_001447785.1 Gekko japonicus | reverse complement strand
CACACCCCCTGACATCACCGGAAGTGTGTCATAAGGCCACACCCCGTGACATCACCGGAAGTGTGTCATAAGGCCACACACCCCACCCCCAATGGTCCCGGCCGCCGCCGGCCTTGCAGCTCCACTGCCGAGCCCCATGAGGCAGGGGTGGGGAGAGGCAGGGAGGAAGCAACTTACCCTCCCTCTTCCCCTGCCTCCTCCTGGCTGAATGAGGGCCGGAAGCGGGGAGGCCGGAAGCAGGGGGCGGGGCTTCATCATGTGCCCCGCCCCCCGTACCTCACCCGGGGGAACTGCGATCCCCCGCGATCCCCCCCGAAATGACCTCTGGTTATCACTGGTCACCTGCTGCCTCGAGCCTTGTATCTAACAGGCTTTAAATGCTCCACTGGTTTACGAGGGATGCGATCTGAAACCTCCCTATTCAATGCTGGAGACCCAAAGGAAATACAGGCCAACCATGTAATGTCCCCCTTTGGCTGTGGGTTCTCACGTTTGGGTACTCACTCAGGCGCCCGTTCTTACATCTACTCAGCAGAGACAAGCCGGCTCAGAACACCAGCCATTTATTTGCAACTTCAGCTCACATACAAAACCGGAAACCAAACAAGAGCTCCACCCAGTAGGACCAAACTAAATCACACGGATTATTAGGGGAGAGGCTGTGGCTCAGTGGTAGAGCATCAGCTTGGCATCCCAGGTTCAATCCCTGGCATCTCCAGTTTCCAAAAAGGACCAGGCTGTAGGTGTGGTGAAAGACCTCGGCCTGAGACCCTGGAGAGCAGCTGCCGGTCTGAGCAGACAGTTCTGACCTTGATGGATCGAGGGTCTGACTCAGTAAAAGGCAGTGTCATGTCATACGTCTTCATGAGGAACAGAGTGTTCCATTCCATGCAATAAATACACCACGATCTCGGTCCTCCTCTTTGCGGTAATCTATCAGAGCATGGATAAACACATCACCTGCAAAGTGTACCTACAAGGCATCGGCTCAATGGGTACTTCTTTACAACCGCCACCAAAAGCAAAACAACCCATCGCGCACCTGCTATTCTCGCCCTGCCATGAATAGACCTCTGTTCACCCTCAGGCATGCGCTGCCTATTCAGCCAGCTGCCAGAGCACCTGTGCCGTTTCTGACGCACAAACCTTGGCCCTGGAGGAAAGGCAACTGAGAGGCAGCACAAGCCCCATGTCTTCTCCACACGCACCCAGGACCAAAGAAGGAAGGTTTGTTACATGCTCTGGTGCTTTGCACCAGATCCTCTGATTGGCAGTGTCTTTCCACCGTTTTGGGGGGAGAGAGAGAGGCGTTTCTCCACACCTGTGATCCTTTCAGGGATTGACCCTGGGACTTTCTGCATGCAAAACTGGGGCTCTCTTGCTCGACTGCAGCTTTTGTGGGTGGGTGGGGGTCTTTAGGGTTGCGGGAAGGAGGTGGCAGGACTACTTACTGGTGGTGGGGGGCCCTCTTAGGTGACATCCCCAGTGAGGTACTGACATCAATCCCTGTGCACCCAGCAGTGACATCAATGCATTCCCAGGGAATGTCGGGGATGTTCTGGCATTTGGGCAAAACTCTATGGTGAAACTTGGGGGGGGTGCTCTTGCATTTGGGCTAAGTTCTGTGGTTCAACTGCCAAGTTTTGTCCAGATGCCAGAGCGCCCCCCCAAGCAATGCACAGTGACATCTCTTCTGGGTGCCTGGTGTCAGGACCCACAGTCAAACAACAGAGCACACACTTCCAAGAAAGGTTTTTACTTTATTGTTAATACTGTGGTTTGCAGTAACATGGTCACTGTTAGGAATGACGGACATGGGGCAAGCATATAGTGATATAGAAGATTCAACAGGTCCCCCACCACCACCTGTGAGCCAATCGGCCCGTTTCCCACGGGCGGGAAAGAATAACCGATGGTTGAAGCTGAGAAATGAAACTAGTCTCACGGTTAATTAAAGTGGAGACACTACACAGGCAGGAGTACAAGGTACTCCTTGATAAGGAGGAGAGAAACCGGAGGGAAGGAATGTGGCACCAACTTGTACACAGGTCAGGCAGGCGAACTCTAGGCCTATAAACTATATGGCAGCCTAGCTGAGACCTGGGGACACGTTGGTGCATCCGGACACTGCCGACGCCCCCCCAATCTGGTTTCCTATTCCCCCCCCCGCAGGCCAGCTGAGCAGCAGTGGCTCCCCCACCGCCCAGAGGGGAATGGCACGCCTGTTTCAAACAGCGGACGAGATACTCTAAAGTGGCCAAACAGCCCCATCACCATTAGGCACCAGTTTCCATCACAGGAGCGTGGGATTCTATTCAGCTGGTCCAAGTCTCAAGGTGCCAGCCCTCAGTGAGAAGCTGTCTCCAGCTTTAACCAGGACCCCCTTCCCTTCAAACACCAGGTGGTGAGCTATGCCGGACCCCAGGCCCTCTGCTCCTGTCTGGACTCCGCTCCAAATTAAGAACCACTCGTCTGCTCCAAAGCATCATGGGCAGCAGGGGTAACTGTGGCGTGCTCACCCACCCAGGGTTATCTATGCCCCAGCAGCAGGTGTGTCTCCACCTTCTGTTGTCAGTGCAGGGATCAATTCACACCATTTTCAGGGAGAAAAAACTTTACTTGAATAAGCCTGAAAAGCAAACGCATACAGGGGAGCAAATTGATAAAATGGATAAGAGGAAGTACTTCTTCACCCAAAGAGTGATTAGCACATGGAATTCACTGCCACAGGAAGTGGTGGCGGCTACAAGCATGGACGGCTTCAAAAGGGAATTAGATAAGCATATGGAGCAGAGATCATTCAGTGGCTATTAGCCACAAGGTATAGATAGGGGCTCTGGGGCAACGTGATGCTCTGTCATCTTGGTGCTTGGGGGGGTCAACAGTGGGAGGGCTTCTAATGTCCTGGCCCCACTGGTGGACCTCCTGATGGCACCTGGTATTTCTGGCCAGTGTGTGACACAGAGTGTTGGACTGGATGGGCCTTTGGCCTGATCCAACATTGGCGCCTCTTATGTTCTTAATGGTGACTAACAGTATCTGTGCAAAGGGGGGGGGGAGGTTAAAGAGTGGTACACAGATCCTCTAGCCCAGTGGTTCCCAACCTTCCTAATGCCACAACCCTTTAATACCGTTCCTCATGTTGTGGTGACCCCCAACCATAAAATTATTTTCGTTGCTATCTAAGACCATCGAAAATTTGTGTTTTCCGATGGTCTTAGGTGACCCCTGTGAAAGGGTCGTTCGACCCCCAAAGGGGTCGCGATCCACAGGTTGAGAAACGCTGCTCTAGCCCTAGATCTAATCCTCCCTTAAGATGGTGAAGCAGGAAGCGGATACTATACACCTGGGGTGGCCAAACTTGCTTGACGCAAGAGCCGCATAGAATAAACGTCGGATGTTTGAAAGCCGCAAGACATGAACAGATATTACACGTTTTTACCGGTAAATATGCAAATCTGCTTTTTATTAACATTAAATGAGACTGCCAAAAATAATAACAAAAGCTGGAAAAGCAGATATTGATAATGATATTTATATCTCCAATGATATTTGTTTGCTAATGATATTTAGCTTCCCCAGCTGCCCTGCCGGGAGCCGCACAATAGGTGTGAAAGAGCCGCGTGCGGCTCCCGAGCCACAGTTTGGCCACCGCTGCTATATACTCTCATAAGGATTACAGATTTCTGTTCAGACGGCCTTCAGGTTTGTGCCTTCTGCCGTTCTGTGGTAGAGTTGCCAATTCTAGCTTGGGAAATCCCCGTAGATTGGGAGCGGGGGCAGCGTCAGGACAGTGGAGTTTGGGGAGGCCACCGTCAGCAGGGGATGTGTACCCTTTTGAGATGTCATGACCTCTGCTGTCATTGCTAGGTCAAAGGTCAAGTCATGCCCGTTTACTCCGAAGGAAACGTGTAAAGGATCACATCCTTAACGGTCCAATGTAGAATTAACCCCTTCTAAACGCATTGACTTCAGTGGAGTTAGCAGGGTGCAATCCTGCTTGGGATTGCACTGTTTTGTTTCAATAAGGATCGTATGTCTTTTTTTAACCTTACAAAACTACTCACAAGAAATTAGGACAGAGTTCTTGAGATGCTAAGAAAGAATCCCTGACTGGGATTTCACCCTTTTCCCAGGTCCCAGTTTGAGTTATTTTATTGACACAATGTGTATTCTGCCTCTCTGCCCTTCCAAGGGCCACCAAGGTTAGTTAACAATTTAAAACACACATGATAAAAATCACATTTTAAAACCATTTAAACCACCACCCCCACATCATAAGAACAAAAGAACAGAAGAGAAGCCAATGTTGGATCAGGCCAATGGCCCATCCAGTCCAACACTCTATGTCACACAGTGGCCAAAAACTCCAGGTGCCATCAGGAGGTCATTAAAGCGATTTTGAAAACAGAGCTAAAATACATACAAAGCATAAAAACGTTGGTTTAGAAGGAAGCAGGGATACTTCATTTATGGAAAAATGACTCGTTCACAATTACAATATAATGCAAAAAACTTCCAGACACTTTGGTTTCCAGTAGTCCGATACTTAGCTGAAAATGAAATCATACCGAAGAATGAGCATCTTAAGAACTTATTATACTTTTAAACGCAACATAACCTCTGTGAAAAAAACTTATTTGAATGAATACAATTTTGCTCTGACATGTGTTATATTTGTTCTCTGAACAATTGGTTATTCTTCTATGTTATATTTGATTAATGTTGACCTGACTTATATATTGTATTATATTTGTAAAACAAATAAAAAGTTTGATTTAAAAAAAAATAAAGAAGGAAGCCGGGATGCCAGCGCCTCGCAGCCTCCTTACATGAAGGGGAAACACCTCACAGCCTACTTATTTTATATCCAACTGAATTTTTGTTAAAAAGGAGAAAAATCCAAAGGTCAACCCCACGTCATTTGGTATTCTGTTTACTAGGTGGTTCTACCCTCACCACCACCACCACATAGGAAAAGAGATTAATTTGAATTCCCAGGAGCTTAGCTGAAGCCCCATTTACTTTGGGGCAGCCTATAAGTACTTGCCTTCCCTTCCCTCCCTCCCTCACCCACCATTTGCTCTCACTTTACCTCCCCCACCCCACCCCGTCATCACTTTCCTTCCCTACGGGGCCACTCCAGAATGCCGTCAATCAGGGCTCTTTTTGTAGAAAAAGCCCAGCAGGAACTCATTATCATAATAGGCCACACCCAACAGCAGGAACACATTAGCATATCAGGCCACACCCATGACAGAGCACTCATTAGTTTATTAGGCCGCACCCCCACGTTACCAGAAGTGTGGTCATCCAGCCACACCCACCTTTTGCTTCTTATTCTGTTTACCTTGTTTGTTGTCAAAACCCAGGGCTTTTTTTGTAGCAGGAATTCCTTTGCATGTTAGGCCACACACCCCTAATGTAGCCAATCCTAATGCGTTTCTGCTATTGGGTGTGGCCTATTATGATAATGAGTTCCTGCTGGGCGTGGCAACTCAGGAGCCAGCCGGAACTCCATTCCTGTGCGTTCCTGCCCCAAAATAGCCCTGCCGTCAATGAACTCACAAGATTTTTCTGAGATCTCAGCAGTATCCTCCATTTGAGGTAAATTTTAATCCCTTTTTTTAAAAAAAAGCAAAAACAAGACCCTGCATGTTCATGGCCTCCTTTTGTGGGTTTTTTGATCCACGTTCTTGGGGCCTTGTTCAGAATCAGATATAGTGTTAACATCCAGCCTCATCACTCCTTGACAAATAGAAGGAGAAGTTGTGGAAGCAGTGACCTTCTCAGTTCTGCAAAGTGGTTTAATGCACGTATATTGGGTACATGTTGTCCAAAACATGTCCCTTTTAAACTTCTCTTTTGCTTAAAAGAAAACAGACCCACTCACATGGCTTATCACTCACCAAGGACAGGTTGAGTGGGGGCAGTTCTCTTGGACTTATATCAACAGAAGTGCCGTCACCAGATGAACACAGAAAGAGGCAGCAATGTAGCTTCTAGTGGAGAGGGAATCCAATCCGGTGGGTCAGTCTGCTAGAAAGAAGGAGGGGGGCAAAATTGGCATTTGCTGAATTTCTTTCTCTGATGCCGTTCTTACTAGTTTTCCTACTTCGGACTCCAGGAAGAAGAAAAAGAAACGTCAACTGATTCATGAATCCTACTGAGGAGGGGAAATGCATATAGGTAGAGAACAAGAGCGAGGTTCTATAAAATCTTCACTTCAGGTTTTCATATGAACACCGCCATTCACAGGCAGAGTCATAATACAGAACAGGCAACCCACACGCTCAGGTTCCCTGTATCCTGTTTCTTTACACTGATCTTGCAGAGAAGCACGTTCAGTTGGGAACCAGCGGCAAATAGAGATTCATTGTGCCCGGCCTCCACTTTGTCTTCTGACCCTGGGTCTCCCTCCTTGGGGAATCTAGTCCCTTTTCTGGGACAGCTCCCACCTGCCTCCACCCCTCCCCATACCCCTGCAGGTTGGCAGCCCCGCTTGCACACAGCAGTAGTGTGTGCCAGTTCCGGACTTCAGAATTTGAGTCAGGGCAGCTCAACCTCACCCTATTTCTTTGCATGCACAAAAAACACACCACCCTCTATTATTATTATTATTTTTTGCAGTGGTGTGGCATTTTTCATCCATGGAGCCTCCAAATGATGCCCCTCCAGATCTCGCTGTCCAATAAGAAGGCAGCCTTGTATCAGTCACAAGTTCTTTCAGAGCTGTTCTCTCAGGAGCAGTCCTCGAAAGAGCTCTCTCAGCCCCACCTACCTCACAGGGTGCCTGTTGTGGGGAGGGGAAGGGAAAGGAGATTGTAAGCGGCCCTGAAACTCCTTTGGGTAGTGAAGGGCGGGGTATAAATCCAATCTCCTCCTCCTCTTCCTCCTCTTCCTCCTCTTCCTCCTCTTCCTCCTCTTCTTCCTCTTCTTCCTCTTCTTCCTCTTCTTCCTCTTCTTCCAGCAAGAACCAACCACTCTGGCTTGCAGAGTATAACACCATAGACTCTACCCTCCCAAGCAGTCATTTCCTCCAGGGGACTGATTTCTGCAATCTGGGGATCAGCTGTAATGCCAAATGAGCTCCAGGTCCCTCCTGGACATTGGCAACCCTACTAGGTGCCTTTGGGCCAGCCACTTACCCTCAGCCTAATCTACCTCACAGGGTTGTTGTGAGGATAACATGGAGATGTGATCGATGTAAGCCACTTTGGGGTCCCCACTAGGGAGAAAGTCAGGGGTATAAGAGAAGTAAAGAAACCTGAGCCCCACAACTTTCCAACTCCCCCCCCAAGAGGTAACCATTTCCCATCCTTCATGAGCACAGGGAGAGAAAATCCAACCATCATATTCTGGCCAAAGCAATAGATAGGCTGCAGTCACGCACACTAAATTATCCACTTTCAATTCACTTCCCAACTGGATTTTGCAAGTTCACACAGTTAAAATCCAGTAGGGAAGTGCACTGAAAGTGGATTATTTAGTGTGTGTGACCACAGCCATAGATGATAGACAGATAGATGATAGACAGAGACAGACAGACAGATAGATCGATCATCTAGGTTCAAGTGATAACAGCAGCTCTGAGTATAGAGAAGCAGGGCCTCCAGGGCAATTACAGTTTCTCGCCTTTTCCCCACCTGTTCCCTTTAGGTCTGATTTTTTGTACATTTAATTTACAACCTGAAATTATACCACAATCAGGAAGAACCTCTTTTACTGCCTTACTAAATCTTGCAATATCAGTCCAGAACAAGACTAAGGCGTTAGCATATAAACTTGAGTGATCCCCTTTTATAACCATACCCATAATTGCACAGAATTTATTGTGAGTGCCAGTAATTCAATTGCAGTGGCACAAGAAAGGCTGAGAGCAGACGGTCCTGCTCAACTCCCCTCCAGATCTTAATAGGGTCAGATAAAGTCACTCTAGCAATAGAAGCAAAGGTTCCCAGCCCATTCTGTAAAATAATTTCCAGTACCCTTCAACAGAGCTATTAAGAAGGAAGTTTCAACATGATCAAATGCTTTTTCAGGAAGGAAGGAAGGAAGGAAGGAAGGAAGGAAGGAAGGAAGGAAGGAAGGAAGGAACCTGCCTTTAATGTCTGGTTCTTTATATGCTGTATCAGGTTATAATACTAGTTGTCGGACAGCATTCAGCAATAGAACCAGTTTGATCAATATCAGTACTGAGCAGTATTTGCCTATAATTCTTTTCAATCCTGATCCCAAAATCTTTGTTAATACTTTATAATCACAGTTTAGTAACCTTATTAGTCACCCTTTTCTCATTTTAAAATTAATACTACTTTCCCAGTTGACCATGACACAGATTTCACATATGGTTTTGCACAGTGGAATATTTAAGATCTCTTTGCACATCTGATAATGCCAAGCAATGAAGGCTTGGCAATTAATTTTTTTTTCTTCAGATTCTCAATTGCATCTGTGCCCTTTGGTAGCTACAGTGGTCCTTCCATCACAGCTGTGTCTTGCCAGGTGCCCAGTTTTGATCTGGACTGGCCAGTATTTTCCCTTTCCGTTCAGTAGGTACTGAGAAAATGTCCTGTATTTTCTAATGAAGTCAGTCTGCAACCTCTATGGCCATTAACGTGCTCTTTCTTTCCCCTGAGGCTTGATTAAGTGGCAACACCCCTGTCCACTTGTTCTCCATGGGATCCAACAAGGTTTGAAAAGAACTCAATCCATCTGGCAGCAGGCAGGCAGGATGCGGCCAGAGAAATCCAGAGAAAGCTGGAAAGGGTGAGACTTCTCACAGCCAACCAGTGGACTTCCTTTGTTCGTTCCAAGGGTAGATGGTGACAGGATTAAATCTTCTAAAGAAAAGTGAAAAAGAGATCTTGGGGGAGGGGTCATGGGGTCATGGCAGGAAAAAAGGTGGGGGAATTGGGAGGCAGCGAGTCCCTTGAACGGTGGGTAGAGTTTCTGTCTTGCATTTTTATCTTTTGTGCCAGTATTTTAAAGCTGTAAGACTATTCACATTTACCCACAAGCACCACTGAACTCTAAGTAAATATGCTTAGGATTCTATGGTAATGTTCCCGGTGATTTCGGTGGGAGACGTAAGCATAGGCTGTTTCCCTTTCAAGACAATAGGTATATTAAAATGGATTTGGATGGATTGTGTCTCTCATTATAATACTATATAAAATATAATTTGCCCTACTTTCTGTGTGATCCTATGCAGATTTACTCATTTCTAATTGTTTCTAATTGTTTCATTGATTTCCATGTGCTTAGACTGAATGCAATATAATTGTTTCATTGATTCCCATGGGCTTAGACTGAATGCAATTGCATGGGACTGAACTGTATATAATGCTGAATGTAATCATTTTCAGGACTCTACAGCTTGGAGGGAACATTGGTTCCCGGTGATTTCGGTGGGAAACGTAAGCATAGGCTGCTTCCCTTTCAAGACAATAGGGATATTAAAATGGATTTGGATGGATTATGTCTCTCATTATAATACTATATAAAATATAATTTGCCCTACTTTCTGTGTGATCCTATGCAGATTTACTCATTTCTAATTGTTTCATTGATTCCCATGGGCTTAGACTGAATGCAATTGCATGGGACTGAACTGTATATAATGCTGAATGTAATCATTTTTATATAGTTTATTTATCGTTTGTCATTACAAAAAAGTAAACAAAATATAAAGTCTTTACAACATGTTTTGGAGTTTTCATTACACATTTTCCTCTATCCATCTATTTATTTTTTGCCATCTTTTTTTGAATATATTGTCTTCTTTCCCTGCTAATATCATATTTATCTTATCAATTTCTTTTATTTCCAAGATTTTCATAGTTAATTCTTCTCTATTTGGAATTCTGTCTGATTTCCAACATTTCGCTATAAGTATTCTGGACACTGTAAGTATATATAATATCAGACATGAGTCATTGTAACTTATCCCATCTGGTAACATATTAAGTAAATATACTTCTGGTTCTAGCTTTAGATCTATTTCAGTTATCTCTAATATTACTTGTTTTATAGCTTTCCAGACCCGATGTTTTTGTTACATCTCCAACAATTCCCTGAAATATTTTTATAGCATTTAGCAATCTTATCAGGAGACCAATGCCATCTATAACACATTTTTAAAATATTTTCCTTATAAGTTGTGGCTCTTAATAATTTAGTTGAATTCCACATTTTAACCACTTTTCTAGATTTATATTATGCCCCAAATCCTTCATCCAAGCTCTCATACATGGTTTTATTGTTTCATCTTGCATCTCATTATTTAATAAGAAATTATACAACTTTTGTATCATTTTATCCGATGATGACAACCATAATTTAATATAAAGTGATTTTGTTTTTACAAAGTTTTTTGTTTTATCTTTGTTTTATCTTGATTTCAATTGTATTTTTCCCCAATTTGTGAGAACAATGTTCAGTGTTTGTAATGCTTCAAAGGATTTCAATTCTGAATGTAATCATGATGTTTGAAATGCTAGATTAAAAAAAATAGGTTTCTTTGGCTTTAAAATTCCACAGGACTCTCTGGACAGAGATGGTAAACGTGGTTCTGGACTGTACAACTTTCAGATTCAAAATGGAATATTCAAAAAGAAATCGAGAGAAACTGTGGGGTTAGACGGTAGGACTAGGATCTGGAGGACCCAGGTTTGAATCCCCACTCGTTGGGTCACCTTGTCACACCCTCTCAGCCTCACCTACTTTGCAGGGTTGTCGTGAGGATAAAATGGAGGAGCAGAAAATAACGTAAGCTGCTTTGGGCCACCATCAGAGAGAAAACTGGGGTATACATGAGGTAACTAATAAAATAAAATAACTAATCCCTTCTGTACATAGAAAAGGAGATGCCAGGGAGAGGCCCTAGCTAAGTATTTTCCCTGTCACGCTCATTTTCCCTAGCATATGCATGCTATGCCCAAAGATATCTGCACAGAGGTTGGTGCAATGTTTTGCCCCTGAAGGTCAAATAAAACTTGGGGATGGGGACAAGCTCAGAGTTCGAGAGAGACTGACTTCAACCAGCACCTGTGGCAAAACGTGTGCAATACTTAAGTATACATTTACATTTTACTACTTGTCCCTTGGAGATCATACTATAACCAGGAACTCAGCGCTTTCGCTTTTCAGAAGTTATAAAATACTGCTATAAATAGGGTTACCAGATGTCCTCTTTTTAGAGGACATGACCTCATGTTTTGGTCTCCGCCCTCTTTTGGGCTCCTTAAAAAAAACACTGATGAAAATGTCCTCTTTTTGGACTCCATGGCATTGGACCATGCTGAGGCCCTTCCCCACCCAAACCCCACCCTCTCCTGGATCCACCCCCAAAGTCTCCAGGTATTTTCCAACCCAGACCTGGCAACCCTAGAAAGCGTCTGCCCAGAATGAAACTTTGTTGGTCTTAAAGGTGCTGCTAGACTCAAACTTTGTTCTGTTGCCTCAGACCAACATGTCGACCTACCTAATTCTCTTTTGGTGTGAGAGTAATCAGGCAGATGTGCACACGTGCCGTGCCGTGAAAGCTGGCCTACCCAACTACAGAGTTTTCTCCCACAGCCAGTGTTCCCTCTAAGCTGAGTTGGTGTGAGCTAGCTCACAGCCTTTTAGCCTCCAGCTCACACATTTCTGTCTCCGGCTCCAGAGCAGACTAATTGATGCAGCAGCCAAATGGCTCGCTCACAGCTTGAATGCCAGGAGCCCACAAAGTAGAATTTCTGCTCACAGGACTCCACAGCCTAGAGGGAACGTTGCCCACAGCCCCTGCGTATAATGCGGCCCTCACACTGGGGCAGCCTTCCTATTACCAAGAGAGTGCCACGATATGGTGCAGCATGTGGTGCAGCATGGTGAGAACAGGGCAGGCGTCTTTCCATGTTATGTCTGTCACACGAGACCCAACTCAAGCCACTTCTGTAAAACGCCTCACATGCAGAGAGAGCCCCTCGATCTGTGAGGAGGAAGAAGCAAGGCCAGGCCCAGTTTTTTTTGGGGGGGCAGGCAGAGACTGCCCAGGTGGGTCCCCCTGTGCCTGCCCACCCACCTGTATTCCCCCCACCTGCTTGTGTATCCTTCTCTTCACCCACTGTGAGAGCTCCCGCCGCCTGAAGTCACACAGCTCTCACCATCTGTACACACTCTGCCTAACAGCAGTTTGGTGGGACACAGCTGGGAGCAACTCTGCCACGGCCTCCAGAAATCCCCACTTGGCCACAGAAGCTCGCTGGGTGACCTTGGGTCAATCACAGACTCCCCGCCTGACCTACCTCACAGGGTTGGTGTGAGGGAAAGTTGAAGGAAAGGAGAACAATGTCGGGGGCTTTGGCTTCTCCACTCGAGGTAAAGGCAGCAAATGACTAAAGTAAATACATCAAAGTGCTATAGAGACAAGCTAGTCTGAAAGCTGGCAACGTTACTGCATAATGGCCGCTGGGACATCTGACCTGCTTTTTGGATTTACCAACAATAAGAAGGTTGTGCCCCTGTGGCCAGCAGTTACATGAGAGGGGAATCACATCATAAGAACATTGGATCTGCAAAACATGGTTCTCTTTTGGCTGTCAGTTTTCCTCTGCACCCCTGATTGGCTGAAGAACTTTGGACCACCCTGTTGGTTCATGCGCAGTGAAGCAGAAGTCCAGCAGCGCTTAAAAAAATGTACAAACTTTATTCCAGCATATGCCTTTCTGAGTCACGGCTCACCTGATTGGATGCTGTCCGATGCCGGAACAGACTTTGTGAGTCTTTAAGGTGCCCCTAGGCTTCTTTTTGGAGCTGCGGTGGCTCAAGAGGTTAAGACGCTGAACTGCAGGCTGTGGAAGGTCGGCAGTTCAGCAGTTCGAGACCCGGGTGTGCCGCATGACGGAGTGAGCTCCCGTCTCTGGTCCCAGCTCCTGCCAACCTAGCAGTTCGAAAGCAAGAAATTGCAAGTAGGTAAATAGGTACCACTTCGGTGGGAAGGTAACAGCGTTCCGTGCGCCTTGGGAGTTTAGTCATGCCGGCCACATGACCACGGAAATGTCTTCGGACAGCGCTGGCTCTTCGGCTTTGAAAAGGAGATGAGCACCGCAACCCTAGAGTCGGATTCGACTGGCTTTCAAGCAAGGGAAACCTTTACCTTTACTAGTGTTCATTCGAAGCTCTCCATACACAGCACCTAAACCCTTTAACCTTTCTTCATGGGGAAGGTATTCCACCCCCTTGTCCTCCACGACTCTGCAGAATAAGGACAAATTCAGGGGTGCCGGGCCTGGCCAAGTCCAGGAGAGAGAGAGAGAGAGAGAGAGATTCTGCTGGATCCAGGTGGCCTCTTTCCTTTCATTTCACAGCTTTAATTAGACGCCAGATCCAGCATATGGAAACAGCACAGACTTTGGGATGTCCGGATTATCCCAAATTGCTACCGAGACTTATTTTTCCCCTAAGCCCACACAGCCGTTTAGCTGCAGGTGGACTGGTTCTTTTTTTTTTTACGGCAATGGGAGGGATTCGTCTCCCCTCCCTCCCCTTCTCTCTCTCTCTCCAGCCAAAAGACATCTTTTGCAAATCATTTATATGCAAATCCCGGAAAGAGAGGGAGAGGAAAAGGGGGGGGGAACCCACCCTTTTCATAGTTTAATAAATGGCTCTTTAAAGCTTCTCTGGAGCCTGCCTCTTCTCTTTTTAAACATAAATGTTCTATTTAGGCTGCTTCCAAAAGGTCACATCTCAATTGTTCTTCTCTAACTCTAAAGCTGGGATTGGTTTTTAAAAGGGAAAAAGTCACCAGAGAGAGGGAGAGGGAGAGAATTAATATAGCTGCTGCTGCTGCCACCTAGAGGCTCCTGTTGGCTACTCCTGTTGGCTACTTCCTAATTCCATCCGGACCAAATCAGCACCCCACTGACAGCAGCCTCTTCCGCCTGTGTTTCAAGTCGGATCATTTGCCTGTCTCATCCAGCATGGCCCGTATTGCCGAGGGATGGCTGCTCTCTCCCATTTGGCAGAAGAGGCTAGAAATCAATCCCAGGACCTTCTCCACACCAAGAAAGGGCTTGGCTACGGAGCTCCAGCCCCTCTAGGTAAAATCCTCGAGTGGGAGATGCCAGGGACCTTCACATGCTCTGCAACTCGGCTACAAGCCTCGTACGCACACCTGAGAATCTGGTCTTCATTGCTACATAGTCAAGACGTGTGTGTGTTTTTCCTTCCCTTCCTCACAAAAAGCAAGGTGCAAACTCAAACCAGTCAGTGTATATGTGCTTGCAGGGGTCATTTCCTGTGGGAGCGCACAGGAGCGGAGCTCCAGCAGTAAGGAGCCCAGGGGGCGGGCACATGCAACAAGCCCCACCCCCTGCTCCCAGCAGCCCTCAGTTGGGCCGTGAGGAGCAAGAAGCAGCCAGGTAAGTTGCAGAGCCCCCCCCCCGGCCCGCCTTCAGGTACAAGCTCTCCCTCCTCTGTGAGGGCAGATGCG
>NW_015168668.1:753567-753779 GCF_001447785.1 Gekko japonicus | reverse complement strand
ATAGCTAGCAATCCAAAACAGTCCAGTGGAGCCTGAGCGGTGGGTGTTGGCTTAATACACACTTCCGGTGATGTCAGAGGGTGCAGCATATGCAAATACGTTATGCTAAAAAGTTATGCTAATGAGCTCCTGCACCTCTTTTTCTATGAAATGGCCCCTGTCTACTTGTACACTTGGATGCTGGCAAGAAAAGACCTTAAAAGCTCTGATCT
>NW_015168668.1:751769-753326 GCF_001447785.1 Gekko japonicus | reverse complement strand
CCCCCCAGCGGTTCGAACCCCCGTATGGGCGGGTAGATAAACTGGGTACCTGCCCCTAGACCGGGGGGGGGCACCTTTCCTTCCCCTTCGATTGGTGTTGGTGGAGTGGCAGTGGCTGAACGGTGGAGTGGTGGTGGCGGGCCGACGGCAGCGGACGGCGAGCTGGCGAAACATGGTGGTGGCAACAGCAGCAAGAAATCGGGCGGCCTGAACAGAGATTGGGCCAGCAGGGCGCGACGGCGGAACGACGTGGTGGGCCGGAGCCAACCAGGACGGAGGCCAGCTGCAGTGGCATGTGCTGTCGTGCGCTGTGGGACCACCCCCGAAAGGAGTCGCTGTGGACGAAGAAGATCTGCGCTGAAACGTTGTCACCCGGGACTGAAAGAACCTCCGGAGGAAAAAGTCGAAGAAACAACTAAGACCCTGCCACGGGTGCCTGGTAGGCAGTCACTTCCCCTTCATTGTGTGTGGCCCTAGCTAGTCAATGTAATTGCTCCCTGTAAACCGCTCCGGGCCGATTGGATGGAGCGGTATAGAAATCGAAATGTAAAGTAAAAGTAAAGTAAAAGTGTCCTTTTCATTGGTGCTAATAAAAGGTTGCCCTGACCTGGATGGCCCAGGGTAGCCCAAGCTCACCAGCACTCAGAAGCTAAGCAGGGTCGGCCCTGGTTAGTGCTTGGATGGGAGACCGCCAAGGAAGGCCAGGGTTTCTAAGCGGAGGCAGGCAATGGCCAACCACCTCTGCTTTACTCTCGCTTTGACCTGGATGTCCCTGCTCTTGTCAGATCTTAGAACCTAAGCAGGGTCAGATCTGGACCTGGTTAGTACTTGGTATGGGAGATCACCAAGGAAGTCCAGGGTTGGAATGCAGAGCCCACCTTTGTTCACCTTTCGCTTTGAAAACCCTGTGGGGTTGCTGTACGTTAGCCACAGCTGGACAGCACTTCTTGCCGGCTTCATGCTCCATCCCCGGCAAGAGACTTTCCTCTTTGCAGCCGCTCAGAAAGAAAGAGAAGGAGGCATGGGGGGACAGGCGTGGGGAACAGCCTGGGATGACGGGAAAGTGCCGCTCACCCTCTGCTGCCCCTGCCCCTGCAGTCTCTTTAGAGCTCCTTTTGCAGCCTGGCACAGGCCCCCTCCCCTCGAGCGATCCCGCCCACCCGCATGCATTTGCAGCTCGTCCCCTTGGCCCACCTGCTGCGGCTCCGGCACCCGCCCCCATCCCACCCTGCCCCACACGGGGGGGGGGCAGAATGTATCCTCACCTAGGGGGCGAAAAAACCTAAGGCCGTCTCTGGCCAGTGGCTAAAAAACTGTGAGCTAGCTCACACTAACTCAGCTTAGAGTGAACACTGCTTTCCACCACCAATAAATTAGGTGGATTGTGGCTTAGGTTTTGGATTTGGATTTTGGACCAGCACGGCTGAAAACAACTTTGGAAGACATAAGACAGGCAGACTGCTTGGTGTCCCTTCCCGGAAGAAACTCCAAGTCCCCTAAGGTTCGCCATTCCTTCCCATTGTGCTAAGCAGTCTTGGGGGGGGGGGGGGGGTCAAT
>NW_015168668.1:749685-751711 GCF_001447785.1 Gekko japonicus | reverse complement strand
CTGTGAGACACACAAAAATGCACCAGGTGCCAGGTTTGGAGTCACAGCCCGGGCCTTTCCTCTGTGTCTGAGATCCTGGAGAGCGATTGCCGTTCAGGCCAAGGTGGGCTGCACGGACCCTTAAAAAAAAAGACAGTTTGGAGAAAGAGGACCGAAGCCGTGACATCCAATCTCAGGTAGTCCCATAAAGCCCCGCACAGGTCAGACAGCCGGTGATTAAATGGTACAGTTCATCACCCCAAGATGCAAGGATCACAAGGGACCAGCTCAGCTTTCAAAATCCTAATGCCCTGCTCCTCCAAAAATCAGCCGGGACAGCGAAATGGAACCTCCTTGTTCACGAGCAGAATACCTCACTTAGCATGAGATTTCAGAGGCAGGCAGAAGAGGAAGAGCTCCCGGGCTCTAGAGCGGTGGATTCCACCAGTTTGGTGTAGTGGTTAAGTGCGCGGACTCTAATCTGGGAGAACCGGGTTTGATTCCCCACTACTCCACTTGCACCTGCTGGATGACCTTGGGCAAGCCATAGTTCTGTCAGAGCTGTTTTCTCCAGAGCAGTTCTGTCAGAGCTCTCTCAGCCCCGCCTACCTCACAGGGTGTCTGTTGGGGGGAGGGGAAGGGAAAGGAGTTTGTAAACCGCTCTGAGACTCCTCCTCCTCCTCCTCCTCCTCCTCCTCCTCCTCCTCCTTCTCCTCCTCCTCCTCCTTCTTCCATGGGCCTCTGGACAGTAATAGCAAAACAGGTCTCCTACAGGAGCCCCACTCCCCCTGCTCCACCAAGCCATTGTTTGAAGAAAGGCACTCCACGGTGACCCCCCCCTCTGACCCACCTCTCCTCCCCCCGCCCTTTAATTGCACAGCTGGTTTTCCAGCCCTCTCCCATTTATTTGCCTGCCACGGGCCGATCATTCCCAGCCCATTTCTGCGGTTAATCCAGGGATGAAGTCCAGATGGCAGGAGCTAATCTGAGTCCAAACCAGAGACTATAAATCCCTTTCTGGACAGAAGAGGCCAGATTAATGGGTATTGCTGGGAGCCATCCCCCTGGCCGCCGAGGCAGCTGCCGTAGCCCAAGCAGCCCGTTCGACCCAAGTCCGTGGAGTATAGAAACCCGTCTTCTTGTGAAACAGGGAAGCAGCCGATATTCTGCTTATTATTATTTTTCAAGAGTTCTGTGTCACAGAGTCCTGATACACTATAACTTTGCTCCCTGACATGTTAAGAGATCATGCCCACTGCACTGTGTTGGAACACTTTCCCTGTGAAGAAAGGTTAAAGCGCTTAGGGCTCTTTAGCTTGGAGAAACGACGACTGAGGGGTGACATGATCGAGTTTTACAAGATTATGCACGGGATAGAGCAGGTAGAGAAAGAAGTACTTTTCTTCCCTTTCTCACAATACAAGGACTCGTGGGCACTCGGTGAAATTGCTGAGCGGTCAGGTTAGAACGGATAAAAGGACGTACGTCTTCACCCAAAGAGAGATTAACACACAGGAGGTGGAGGTGGCTACAAGCATGGACAGCTTCAAGAGGAAATTTGATAAACATCTGGAGCAGAGGTCCATCAGTGGCTATTAGCCACAAGGTCTAGATAGGAACTCTCAGGCTGGGGCAAGTGATGCTCTGTATTCTTGGTGCGGGGGGGGGGCAGCAGTGGGAGGGCTTCTAGTGTCCTGACCCCACTGCTGGACCTCCTGATGGCACCTGGTATTTCTGGCCAGTGTGTGACACAAGAGTGTCGGACTACATGGGCCATTGGCCTGATCCAACATTGGCTTCTCTTATGTTCTTATCTAATCCTAAAGGTGCCCATAGGGTCAAAAAGGTTGGGGACCCCGGCTTGAATAAGTGTCCACATCATCCTGGCGAAACCACCACCGGGCATGCACAGAGTGCCCTTCCAAGCAGCTAAGGCACAAACCCAAAGGTAAGGGAGCAGGAAAGACCTTTCATTTTCCCACACCACCACCACCGAACTATTGCTTTGCTCCGACATTCCGTGTCACGCCTCGCCCCAGCCTCTGCT
>NW_015168668.1:747492-749578 GCF_001447785.1 Gekko japonicus | reverse complement strand
TGATCCATTCAGCAGACGCAACATGATATGTTTTCCAGCCAGCTGCACAAGTGCTCTGCTGCTCATGGTTTCCAAGACCCCACCCCCCTCGCCATCTCTGCACACCGGTCGTGTGGCCGGCATGATTAAACACTGAGGCGCACGGACCGCTGTTACCTTCCCACTGAAGCGGCACCTATTTATCTACTTGCAATTTCTTGCTTTCGAACTGCTAGGTTGGCAGGAGCTGGGGCCAGAGACGGGAGCTCACTCCGTCACGCGGCACTCGGGTCTCGAACTGCCGAACTACAGACGTTCCGGTCTGCAGCTCAGCATCTTAACCTCTGAGCCACCCCGGCCCCATCAATCTATTTCTTTAGCCATGCTTAACTTGTAGAACAAGCCCATAAAGGTAAAATGAAACCCCCATACGCAGCTGCTGGCGTGACCTTGGGTCAGTCACAGTTCTCTCAGAGCTGTTCTGGAAAGAGCAGTTCTTGAAAGAGCTCTCTCAGCCCCACCTACCTCACAGGGTGTCTGTGGTGGGGAGGGGAAGGGAAAGGAGATTGTAAGCTGCTCTGAGACTCCCTCGGGTAGTGAAGGGCGGGGTGTAAATCCAATCTCTTCTCTCTGTTTTTCTTCAAAGCAATTATCCCAGGAGAAGGGTGTACATGGCGGGCCGCAGCAGGGGGCAGAACATGAAAACATTCACCCAAATGGGCCTGCAGTTGAGGCGCTGGAGAGCGAGCTTCCTGCTGGCTGTAGAATAACAAAGAGCTCCGAGCTGCAGCCAGGAGAGACTCAGGCACGTGCCCTGCGGGGAAGGCTGCGGCTTCAAAAGAAGGATCCTGCAGGGTTTGTGCGGCTTTTAAAACCAAAGAGTCAGAACGGCCTCACTCTTTTCCAGTTCTGAAAGAAGGCACGTCAGAGGACCGATCATTGCAGGCAGGATTCAAACCACGTCCTACGCACTGGTGCCCCTTACGGTTAAAAAATACCTTCCCCCAGCGTACAGGGCTGCCTGTCAGAAACTCTCTTCAATTAAACCCAAACAAATGGTGACCATATCAACGAAGCTTGTTATTCCAGTTTTGTCCTTGCAGCTGCTGTATGCTAATTTACTGCTCTCACCTGCTACCCACATGTACGCACTGGCAACTTCCATTTCAATGTATCTGAAGAAGAGTGTGCACATACTAAATCTTATACCTTGAATGAAATTTTGTTGTTCTTAAAGGTGCCTCTGGGCTCAGACTCTGTTCTGGTGCTTGAGAACCAGTCTGGTGTAGCTAAGCTAAGAGAGCCAGTTTGGCGTAGTGGTTAAGCGTGAGGACTCTAATCTGGGAGAACCGGGTTTGATTCCCCACTCCTCCACTCGCACCTGCCGGATGACCTTGGGCAAGCCATAGTTCTGGCACAGCTGTTCTTGAAAAAGAGCAGTTTCTGTCAGAGCTCTCTCAGCCCCATCTACCTCACAGGGTGTCTGTTGTGGGGAGGGGAAGGGGAAGGGATTGTAAGCTGCTTTGAGACTCCTTTGGGTAGTGAAGGGCGGGGTATCAATCCAGTCTCTTCTTCTTCTTTTTCAGATGAACATGGCTACCCCACCAGAATCTATTCACAGTATATGTCGATCCCACCCTACAGAGTCATAGAAAGCTTATGCTACAATAAAGTTGGTTAGTCTTAAAGGTGTTACTGGGCTTTTCACTAGTCTACAGAGTAGCCTACGTGATGTTCTTTCTTTCTTTCTTTTTTCAAAAGTCTTCACAACAACCCTGTGAGGTAGGTTAGGCAAGAAATAGTACCTGGCCCAAGTGAGCATCAGAGCTGAGTAAGGATCTGAACCCAGGTCTCCCAGCAGGACCAACCTTAGGGGTGGGCAAGCTGGGCAGCCACCCATGTCAGGCTGAGCAGGGGTTAAGCTAAGAGGGTGAATGTCAATTTACCATGTCTAAAGGGCAAATAACAATTAATTTACACATCTTCGTAACCTGGCAAAATGGTTGGAAAATCAGATCACTTTTAAAACCATGTTCATCTGCACTTCTCGATTATACTCCTTCTTCATCCAAAGAGTGATCAACACATGGAATTCACTGCCACAGGA
>NW_015168668.1:741781-747271 GCF_001447785.1 Gekko japonicus | reverse complement strand
GCTCTGTATTCTTGGTGCTTGGGGGGGGAACAGTGGGAGGGCTCCTAGTGTCCTGGCCCCACTGGTGGACCTCCTGATGGCACCTGGCATTTTTGGCCACTGTGTGACAGAGTGTTGGACTGGATGGGGCACTGGCCTGATCCAACACTGGCCTCTCTTATGTTCTTTTAGGTGGAACACTCTGTCTGGGGCAGTGATGCTCTGTATTCTTGGTGCTTGGGGGGCGGAACAGTGGGAGGGCTTCTGGAGTTCTGGCCCCACTGGTGGACCTCCTGATGGCCCCTGGGTTTTGGCTACTGTGTGACCCAGAGTGTTGGACCGGACTGGGCCATTGGCCTGATGCAACATTGGCTTCTCTTATCTTCTTATGTTCTTATGCAATGGATATTCTGAAATAAAGAATACTTGCCAAAAATGAAACAAACTGTTGAAAGGAACGCCATCTATCCCTTTGGAAAGTTACACACGTCTACGGCTGATAGCAAGGACTTGGTGCCTGTCGTTTGGTCTGCGCTTCGTGGCGAAGAGCTGCGAGTGCTTGAGGCAACTCGGCTTCTTCCGTCAGAGCCGTGTGAAGTTCTTTTGCTTGATATCAAATAGGCTTGACACTATCTACGCAACTTTCCCAGCATGTGCCACTCAATGGCTTCACAGTGAGTCTGAGCACATTATCTTCCGGTATCTGCAGCCATTGAACAGAGGCAGAAAATAGCAGAACGACGCACCGTGTGGCACACTGGAAAGAGAAACACGCTCCTTTGATGGTGACGCTGCCTCTGGAACTATCAGACTGGCAGCCACAGGGTACGAATGAAGCCCTCCCGTTCAGTGGAAGTCGTCTCGCCTGAATACCTTCCTTTTTGTCCCTTCATGTCGGCACCCCTGCCCTTAAAAGGGTCTTTTGCAAGCGGGGTGGGGGCCACGGTGTGCGGGGCTGGGGGGAATCAGTGCCACGGCCCCCACCCTCTTCACAAAAAGACCCTTTAAAGCAGGGGTGTCGAACCCATTTGTTACGAGGGCCGGATCTGACATAAATGAGACCTTGTTGGGCCGGGCCCTGCATGTCATAAAATGTAATGCCAAGTAGCGGAGAGAGAAACTTTATAAAGGACACAAACACAAAGGGGTTTTTAAAATGTAAACAGGGGGGTCGAACCCATTTGTTACGAGGGCCGGATCTGACATAAATGAGACCTTGTTGGGCCGGGTCATGCATGTCATCAAAAGTAATGCCAGGGAGTGGAGAGATAAACTTTATAAAGAACACAAACACAAAGGGTTTTTTTTAAATTTAAAAACATGCTTAGCTGCAAACCTACGATGATGCAGCAGCAACAGCAGAACTGGAGGAAGAAGCAGAAGACAGCCAGTTCCACTGCGGGCCTGATAAAAGCCCTCTGGGGGCCTGAACTGGCCCCCGGGCCGCATGTTTGACACCCCTGCTTTAAAGGGTCTTCCTGTGAGCAAAGCGTGTGGCCCACAACTGCCCCTTCCCTCCCTCCTAATAGATTTAAAGGGCTCTCCAGCTGGTTGTTGGGCCATGTGGTCCTCCTAGAAACAATGCAGTACATGACTGTTCTACCACACTGAAGCCCTTTAAACTGGGCAGGAAGGGAGGGAGAGGAGTGGCCGGGTGGGTGGTCGCTCTTGGGGGCGGGGCCTGGGGGTGGGGCTTCCTTGCCGGCCAGCTGGCCCGGGGTGGATTGGAGCCCCGCCCAGACCTGGGGTCTGCCGACTCTACCGCTGCACAAAGAACTACCGGTTCAGGCAGCTGAAGGAACTTCTGCATACTGCCTGCATTTTTCAGCCACTGGGCCTGTAGCTGTGCTTTGTATCTTCTGTGCTGAGCCCCAGACAGCTTCCAGGAAGGCATTTTCACAGATAACACCCGTTACAGGTGGCTACTTCAGTTACGTTATTTTCCGAGCTCAAAAGAACAGCCGCGACACTTTAGGGTCACTGAGACCAACCCAAGAGACCATAATGCCACTCACTGGCAGACTTCTGCAGGGTCACAGCGGAGGCAGAAGAAAAGGGTGGGGTCTGAAATGAGACTGAAAAGGAGAGGCAGGAGTGGCTCAGGGCCTCAGGAAAGAAACTTGTGTGAAGGAAAAGTCACACAATCTTCCTCTTAAATGGAGAGAGCTCCAAGAATGTCCTCGGTGCAGCTACTTTTCTGCTGTGACGCTGCTACCCTACATTAACCAAACAGACCCTCCTTGGTGTAGCGGTTAAGTGCGCGGACTCTAATCTGGGAGAACCGAGTTTGATTCCCCACTCCTCCACTCGCAGCTGCTGGATGACCTTGGGCAAGCCGTAGTTCTGTCAGAGCTGTTCTCTCAAGGACAGTTCTGGAAAGAGCTGTCTCAGCCCCACCTCACAGGAAGTCTGTTGTGGGGAGGGGAAGAGAGTTTGTAAACTGCTCTGAGACTCCGAGTGAAGGGCGGGGTATAAATCCAATCTCTTCTCTCTTCTTCTCCTTCTTCCTCAGCCTGCCCTGGAGATGGAAATGCTTTTCCACTGGGAAGAAGGGGTGCTAATTCTGACTGTAAACTGGCCTCACGAACAGTGCTCTCTCTCTCCCTCCCTTTCCACAGATTAATTCCTCCTGAACTTTGGCTGCCATTTTCCGTAGGACGCAAGACTAAGTTGAATCATAGAAATCGTAGGATCGCAGAGTTGGAAGAGGCCATAGAGGCCATTTAGCCCAACCCCCTGCTCGATGCAGGACCAGCCTAGAGCACCCCTGACAAGGGTTCGTCCAGACTGCCAGAGAGGGGGAGCTCACCACCTCCCTAGGCAGCCAATTCTGCTGGTGCACAAAAAGGTTTTTCCTGATATCCAGCCGATACCTTCCCGCCCTTAATTTAAACCCATTCTTGCAAGCCCTCTCCTCTGCTGCAACAGGAACAGCTCCCAGCCCTCCTCTAAGTGACAGCCCTTCAAATGAGCAATCATGTCCCCCCTCAACCTCCTCTTCTCCAGACTGAACATTCCCAGGTCCCTCAACCTTTCCTCATAGGGCTTGGTCTCCAGGCCCCCGATCATCCTCGTCGCTCTCCTCTGCACCCACTCCATTCGGTCCACATCCTTTTTGAAGTAAGGCCTCCAGGACTGCACACAATACTCCAGGTGCGGCCTGACCAATGCACTGTACAGCAGGACTATCACATCTTGCAATCTGGATGTTATTGCCCTGTTGATACAACCCCAAGATCGCATTAGCCTTCTTTGTCGCTGCATCACACTGGCTGCTCGTATTTAACTTATAGTCCACCCATACCCCCAAGATCCTGTTCACACACACTTTTGGTCTGATCCGGAAATGCAATTCTTACGTCCTTGCCATTTTTATTAGGTCATCTAATGAAACTGACTGGCAGTAAATTTTACGATGTGCAATAATCCTGTCGAATTCATGGCTACTCATCATCCTAGGAAAGAATTGTCCTGTTGGATCAGACCCATGGCCCAGCTAGTTAACATGGGGGTCAGCTGGAAAACCTACAAAATAGGTCACGGTTGCCACCCTTGTCGCTGTCTTGCCCCAGCAACTGGTATGTCGAACGATGCTGCCTCTGAACATGGAGGTTCCATTTAGCTCATACATCCCCAAAGATGAACAGATCCTTCCATGAGCTTTCAAGACTCAAAGTTCCCTTTGTCAGATACGAGCTGGAAGGGAGCTCTGACTCCTGGAAGGTCATTTCCCGAGAATCTTGTTGGTGTCTAAGATGCTCCTAGTCTCCAGCTCTTTGGTCGCTGACCGGCTCAGCTACCCTCTGAATCTCTCTCCATGAACTCGGAGAAACGACGGCTGAGGGGTGAGATGATCGAGGTTTACAAGATTATGCCTGGGACAGAGCAGGTCAAGGAATAAGCCCTTTTCTCCCTTTCTCACAACACAAGAACTCCTGGGCACTCAATGGAATTGCTGAGCAGTCGGGTTAGGAGGGATAAAAGGAAGTCCTTCTTCACCCAAAGAGTGATAAACACATGGAATTCACTGCCACAGGAGGTGGCGGCGACTACAAGCATGGACGGCTTCAAGAGGGAATTGGATAAACGTATGGAGCAGAGGTCCATCAGTGGCTATTAGCCACAAGGTATAGATAGGAACTCTCGGTCTTGGGCTATGGGTGCTCTGTATTCTTGGTGCGTGGGGGGGGGGGGAGCAACAGTGGGAGGGCTCCTAGTGTCCTGGCCCCACTGGTGGACCTCCTGATGGCACATGGTATTTTTGGCCCTTGTGTGACAAAGTGTTGGGCTTAATGGGCCATTGGCTTCTCTTATGTTCTTATGTTCTAACTTGTCATCTGAAACTGGACAGCTTTTACCACCTGGCCTGTCACTGGTGCAATGGAGGCTGGTGGGTTTCAGGGAGCTCTTTCTGACTTGTGCTGCGGCAAGTTCTAGGGTGCACCCTCGGGTTATATGGGGCACTGGCCAGACCTGCTTGGCCTGAGGGGCAACAGCTACGTAACCCTATGGCAAGGAAATTTTTAAAAAGAAGCCTAGGAACACCTTAAAGACTCACAAAGTCTGTTCCGGCATCGGACAGCATCCAATCAGGTGAGCCATGACTCTGAAAGGCCCTTTTTTAAAAAAGGTGACCCTAATAACATAGATAATTATAGACCTATTAGCTTACTTTCCATTCTAGGGAAGCTCTATGCCAAACATCTTCTCAACAAATTATCTAAATGGATGGTCGATCATAATCTTCCAGGAAGAGAGCAAATTGGTTTCACGGCTAACCATTCTACCTTAGACCACTGTACTATCTTAGCCTTTTTAGCTGAGAAGTATTCTCGCCACTTAGGTGGCAAGCTATACTCAGCTTTTATCGACCTACGCAAAGCCTTTGATTCAGTTAACAGATCTTTGTTATGGGACAAACTTTATAAATTGGGATTGGATCAACGTCTTCTGTTTTTCATCCGTAAATTACATTCGGCTAACTATTGTCAGATTCGATTTGATAGGAGTGGGTCTCTTACTCAGAAAATTCCTGTAACAAAGGGGGTTAAACAAGGATGTGTACTTGGCCCTTCCCTTTTTAACCTTTTTATCTCTGACCCCCCACAGTGTTTAGTTAAAATTGATGGTCATTTCCCCAAACTGAACTCCTCTGCAGTTCCCATTTTACTTTATGCAGATGATGCGGCCATTCTCTCTTTTACTAGGATTGGACTTACGCGCCTTTTATTAGAGTTTAACTCTTATTGTAGCCGGAATTCCCTCTCTATTAATTTGGATAAAACAAAAATATTGGTCTTCTCCAAAGCTTGGAAGTGTAATCAGTGGAGGATAGAAAGAAAAGAAATAGAACAGGTCAAATCGTTCAGATACTTGGGAGTTTTGTTCCATTACAACTTAAGTTGGTGCCCCCATAGAGATCATGCCCTTAGCTTAGCTAGGAATAAGATTGCAGCTTTAACTCACTTTTTTTATTTAAAAGGTCATCAATTTGTCCTGGCAGCTCTCCAG
>NW_015168668.1:736672-741551 GCF_001447785.1 Gekko japonicus | reverse complement strand
GGCGGGTTTTTCTGTTAGCGAGATTCAATCTTTTCCCTTCCGCTGTGGTCTTAGGCAGATATAGGGGTATCCCCTATAGGGACAGAACCTGCAATTGCCTCTATAGTGAACCCGATTCAGTTGCTCATATTCTTCTACGCTGTCCCCAATATTCTACTACGCGTAGTCATCTGATTAGCCCCCATTTACCCACCACAAGGAATGCGACTTATTGTCTGATAAGTTCTCGGCAATTACTTTGTCTGTTGCCGAATTCTTAGCCTATGTCTGGAAGCTTAGGGTAAGGGCGTACAAGTCTTAATCCCCCTGTGTTCTTTAGAATTGTTATATTTTTAACTGAGTGTATTATTTACGAGAAGCTTCTGAATGATCTTTTGTTGGGGCAGCTCAGTGTAATTTGCCATGACCTATTAATTTGTTTATTTATTTTTCTAACTGTTTCACTGCCCTTCTTGTTGCTGTGTTATGCCAATAAAGGTTTATGTATGTATGTGACTCCGAAAGGCATATGCTGGAATAAAGTTTGTACATTTTTTAAGCGCTGCTGGACTTCTGCTTCATTGCGCATGAACCAACAGGGTGGTCCAAAGTTCTTCAGCCAATCAGGGGTGCAGAGAAAAACTGACAGCCAAAAGAGAACCTGTTTTGCAGAGAAATGCATCCACCCAGATCTTTATCACCGAGGAGGAGGAGACTGGATTTATACCCCGCCCTTCACTACCCGAAAGAGTCTCAGAGCGGCTTACAATCTCCTTTCCCTCCCCCTCCCCACCACAGACACCCTGTGAGGTAGGTGGGGCTGAGAGAGCTCTCTTGTGAACTGTTCCTGAGAGAACAGCTCTGAGAAAACTTGTAACTGACCCAAGGTCACACCAGCAGCTGCATGTGGAGGTTCTCCCAGATTAGAGTCTGTGCTCTTAACCACTACACCAAACTGGCTCCACACCAAATTGGCAAGATCTGGGATATTGCGGAGGACAAGTCTCAAAGCCACAGACATGGGCCCATTGAGCCCCCATTGAATGCACCAACATGGACTTTCGAGTCAAGAATTTGGGGACTGGGGTACCACGACCTGCCCTTTCAAGCAGCCCTGGAAAGGGTCCGCTTTCCTTGCCTTCCTCTTCCATCTTGGGGCTCCCTTGCAGTTCCATTAACCTCACATGTGCCCACTCTCCCTCCAGTTTTGGAACATTAGTCATCCAACCCCAAGTACTTGCTGGCAATGCTCCCTCTAAGCTGTGGAGTCTTGTGAGCAGAAATCCTACTTTGTGAGCTCCTGGCATTAGAGTTGTGAGTGAGCGATTTGGCTGCTGCATCAATCAGTTGGCTCTGGAGCCCTCCTTCCTGAGCTAAGGCAAAAGTCTGTGAGCCAGGACTAAAAAACTGTGAGCTAGCGCACAGTAACTCATCTTAGAGGGAACACTGGTTGACACCCCCCACTTGTGGCCCAGTGTGCACTTCCAGTGTGCCGCAAATAATTGCAGATGAACTCCAACTTTTGGGGCACCTGAACTCTTGACATAGACCTGTCGAAAGGCCTTTTTTTGGGTGGGTTCCCTTGGTGTGTCCAGATTTGCTATAGGCTGCTGCTTGGATGGCCATTTCCCTTAGAAAGGCTCGGAGGAACTGGGACCGGAAGGTCTCCTGAAGGCTTGAAAGGAGTCAGGAAGAGAAACCGTTTCATGGGCTTGCCTTCTTTCTTCCTAGAAATTAAGGCGTCTTTTTTTTTTTGGCCTTGTCCAATTCCCAACTCCTGAGCCAGGTATTTCACCTGGTTGCAACCAATACTCCCTCTAAGCTGTAGAGTCTTATGAGCAGAAATTCTACTTTGCAAGCTACTGGCATTAAAGTTGTGAGTGAGCGATTTGGCTGCTGCATAAATTAGTTTGCTCTGTAGCCATCCTCCCTGAGCTAAGACAGAAATGTGTGAGCCGGAGGCTAAAAAACTGTGAGCTAACTCACACTAACTCAGCTTAGAGCGAACACTGCTTGCCGGTATCTTCCTTCCCACCGGTCTCCCCCCCCCCAAAAAAAAAGTTTACTCCACCAGTGGAAAAAGAGCCTAACCTGTGATCGTGGCACTTTCCCTAATCTAAATAATGTTTAAATTTTTTTAAAGGGGGAGGGGGGCAGAGCAAAAATGTAACTAATTACATCTTGGTGTGTTAGATCATAAATCATATAATTACGGTGGGAGTTTGGAGATCTCACCAGCAGACAAAGAGCAGACTACACAAATTCTTATCTCATTACAGTTTAATTAAGAATTATGTTGGAGCATCTTCTTTTTAATTATCACAGACCCCCCTAAAGATTTCTAATTTCCCCCCCTCCCCGTTTTAAATCGCAGAGCCGTGGAGAGTGTGCGGTACAGAAACGCCACCGAACACGTTTTTTGCTGCTCGCGCCGGTGGGAACTTTAATGAAATTAGGCCTGCTTTAACGCTGATAAAGTGAACTTTCCTAAGGCAGCATTTGGTTTCTTTCATTTAGCATCTCACGGCTAGATGGTGTCTTGGAGGGGGCGGGGGGGGGAGGGACACACACCGCAGATTCTGGGACTCGAAACAGAATCTCTCTGAACTATCCCTGGGCCCGATTTCAAGGAGGTGGCAAACAGGGGGGCGATTATTCCAAGAGCATCTCTGCCTGCAGCTCAAAATGCCTTGTAACCCTCAAGACTGTGTGCTGTGAGAGAACCGCGTGTTATTCCTTGTAACTAACACTCTAATTATTTTAAATAAAGGTCCCTGTGTGTGTGTGTGGAGAGGAAATTCCCAGCTGTGCTTGCTAACTGTATAAAGCTGCCCTTATCGGAGCCAGCTATGACCACTGGTAGCTTCTCTCCCAGGGTCTCAGAGCCTGCCTCCGTCCTGCTCAGACCTTTTCCTCTAGAGACGGCTGGAGTGTTCCAGCAATATTTTTAATAGGAAAAGCAGATTATCTGTCCGTGGGGTTACCAACCTCCAGGTGCTGCCTGTAGTTTCCCCAGAATCACAATTGATTTCCAGACTACAGCGCTGTTCCCCTGGAGAAACCAGCGGCTTCACAGAGCGGACTCTATGGTACAGCACAGCGTCTAGGAGGAACGGAAGTTCACCCCCAGGCACCATCCCCCAAATCCCCAGGAATTTCCCAACCCTGTCAGTTCCTGAACGCCGGCCTCTCCTGTGCTTCAAACTTCCCTTCTCCCACCCAGTCAGTCTCTGCCGGAAGGTGGGTAACTATTTCAGCCAGGGCTATTTTTGGGCAGGAACGCACAGGAACAGAGTTCCGGCTGGCTCCCAAGTTGGCCACGCCCAGCAGGAACTCATTAGCATAATAGGCCACACCCAACAGCAGGAACTCATTAGGATTGGCTACATTAGGGGGGTGTGGCCTAACATGCAAAGGAGTTCCTGCTACAAAAAGAGCCCTGAAATTTTCAGCAATTACTCGGGGTGCAAGCCCAAAGCAGAATGATGTTCTCCGAGCAGGTTGCCTCTTGACTCTCTGCCTGAGTCACTGTTCTGAGCACATTTCCTTCTCAAGCAGAAGGCATGTCCAGAAAGCAATTCCCACTGGAACAGAGAGCACCACCCCCTCCAAAAGAGGGTTTCAAGTGGGTTTCAGGCCTTGTAAGCAGTAGAACGAAATCTGAGTCCCAAATTTTCCAGGGCATCTGACACAGTGATCTTCTGACTTATAAAAGCTTACTCCTTGGGAAAATGTGTTGGTCTTTAAGTTGATACTGGACTCGGATTTTGTTCTCGAAATGGGGCATAAAGTGCAAATGAAAATCTATGGAGGGCTGTGGCATTCCCAGAACAAGAGGCCGCATCCCCCTGAGGACAGGATTGCCAGCTGTAGGTTGGGAAATTCCTGGATATTTGGGGGTGGAGCCTGGGATTAGGGGAGGGACCTCCATGAGGTATCTCTCCTTATCTCTCCTTATATAATAATGCCATTTTCGTCTGGCAACGTTCGATGCACTCCAAAATCAGTTGGGTGCCTCACCTGCCAATCAGAAAGCACTGCCAGCATTGGCTGGCTCCGTTGCGTAAGTCCCGCCCACAGAAGTGGCCGCCAGCATCTGGGGCTCAGTGTGTTGTGAGCTGGCCGACGTGACAGACGCTTCAGTGGGCGGAGGAGAAAGGGAGGGGAGCGCAGCGAATGGCCAGAAAAGCTAAGAAAATTGGCCACGGTGAAACGTGCGCCCCTACGGGCTCCCTGTGGGCCTCACTTGCCCCACCAAAAGAGAGTCCCCCCAAAATGCCCCCTGCCGACGCAGTCTAAAGGCAGGCTTCTGCCGCCTCCTCTGCTTCTGCGTGTCTGGCCCAGCAGAGAGAAGCCCCGCACGTGTGATGCAGCTGCCTGTGTGGCAGCTGGGCGGAGGGGCAGCGCACGGGGTACTCAAAAGCCAAGGGATGGCCGTCCGAGTTGTCGACTTACCAGGAAGCTCACTGGGCGAGCTCCATCCGGCCCACCCTGGGGCCCCCAAGGCACATTGCCACACGCCCTCTGAGGTTGCTGGCCAGCCCGGGGGAGGCCTACCCAGGTGGTGTGGAAGCTCCAGTAGAGGTCGGCCGACAGGCGCACGTCATCGTCTGTGAGGGAGCCAGAGACGGCAGCACTTTAGCCCAGCCCTGTCCCTCTTTCACTCCTCCATCTCTCTCATACAGAGACCTGAGGAGGAGGAGGCCGGCGCCAGGGCTCTTTTTGTAGCAGGTACTCATTTGCATATTAAGTGACACACCCCTAATGTAGCCAATCCTCCCAGAGCTTACTGTAGCCCCTGTGAGAAGAGCTCTGTAAGCTCTTGGAGGATTGGCTACATTAGGGGTGTGTGGCCTAATATGCAAAGGAGTTCCTGCTACAAAAAGAGCCCGGCGGCACC
>NW_015168668.1:735726-736661 GCF_001447785.1 Gekko japonicus | reverse complement strand
GAACCGCTGAGCTGGCCAGGGCCAGCCCCAGCTTATTTTGCACCCTAGGCGAGGATCCCTTCTGGTGCCCCCCCTGCGCCCACCAATTTTCAAAAATAAATCCTTGTGACATTAATTTCAAAGGATGCAGCTGCTGGTGTGACCTTGGGGCAGTCACAAGTTCTCTCAGAGCTGTTCTCTCAAGGGCAGTTCTGAAAAGAGCTCTCTCAGCCCCACTGACCTCACAGGGTGTCTGCTTCAACTCTTGAAGGAAACATCCCATGTTGACTCTCTGATATCAGAACCCAAGGTCTTCACAAGAGTTGATAAGTGGAAATTGATAAAGCAATCCTGTGGCAATGGATATGTTTTACATTGCGCAAAATTCGTTGCGTGAGAGCGATATAAGAAGAGAGTCTTCTACAGAATTATTTTAGTAAACAATTTTGCATATTATCTTTATTGACTTTTCGTTTTTTTTGTCATGGATGTCTTGTTTAGATTTCTATCTCCTCCCGTGATCTCTCTCTTTGGGCTTCGAACACCCAGAGGTTGACAACCCTACCCAGGAGTACGGAGCCCTGGGCTGTGACCCAGGGCAGGGAATCTTAGACTCCAGACCCCACCAAGCTTTCCTGCGGAAATGACTGCTGGGGCTGTGGTACAAAATCTGAAAGTGGTCTTACATTAGTAATATCTACCTATTCATTTATTATTTATTGATTTGATTTGCACCCCGCCCTCCCTGCCAAGACAAGCTCATGGCGGCTTACATAAAAATAGCGACAATTAAGACAACAGTATAAATGTCAGCATAAAAAACAGCACAGTTGCTTTAAAAAAGTTTGTATGGCAATGGCGGTACAATAGTAGCAGAGTACGTAATAAACTGAGCTGCGGTGGCTCAAGTGGTTAAGACGCTGAACTGCAGGCTGTGGAAGGTCAGTAGTTCAGCG
>NW_015168668.1:734117-735606 GCF_001447785.1 Gekko japonicus | reverse complement strand
CCACAAAGTTGGACCCGCCACTGAGAAGGCCCTGGCCCATGCCAGCCTGGCACCCTTAGGGCCAGGGAGGGCCAAGAGATTTTGAGACCCTGACCGTAATGCTCTCTGGGGAACATGTGGGGAGCAAGTGCTTTTTAAGCAGGGGAGCAGGCTGCTTTGGAAGGTGGACCCTATGGCATTGTACCCCACTGAAGTCCCTCTGTCCACATCCTCTCTCTTTTTTGTTTGTTTAATAAATGTATTGTGTTTTCCAAAAATCTTCATAGAAAATTATAGAACAAATCTTAAGTATCGGCTGCATGTTCCTGGGCCCTAAGGAAGCTGACTTTCTTTTGAGCCACCCGATCTTTCTTCTGGGCAAAAGACAACTTGGGATGGTTCCACCTCTTCTTTTTGACTTCTCTCGGGTTTCTTTTCATGGACTGGATTCTCATGTATTCCAGCATGGGCATTTGTATACATTAGGGCTCTACTGGTAGCAGGAGCTCCTTTGCATATTAGGCCACACACCCCTAGTGTAGCCAATCCTCCAAGAGCTTACAGTAGCCCCAGTAAGAAGAGCTCTGTAAGCTCTTGGAGGATTGGCTACACTAGGGGTGTGTGGCCTAATATGCAAAGGAGCTCCTGCTACCAATAGAGCTCTGAAAGATAATGTGTACAGCCCTGCGAGGTGGTCCAGTGTTTGCTTTGTTGTGCAGAGTAGAAGCTGAGTGGGGGCTTGGCTGTGGCCCGTCTGTGAATAGGGGACTTGGGGGTCCCCAGATCAAGGCCATGCCCTCCACCAGCTCCTACATGACCTCAGATGTCCAACTGGTGCAGAGTTTCCTTGGCGCCAAGGACTGCTCCAAGGCCATTTATTTCCCAGTGCCAAGGCTCAGTGTGGAGACACGCAAAGCGATGAGAAAGGTGGTCTCGGAGGTGGGGAGGTCCCCAACATGACCTCATTGCATTGGGGACACCCTGCGCCCTCCAAGAACGCCCTCCAAAGTCTCCCGCTGGGGACGAAGCCGGACCTGGCAACTCTAGTGCTAAATATGGGGGCCTGTTCAAGACTCAGCACTGACCGAGGGGATGGCCGTGGCCTTCTGCTCTCTGCAGGCAGCGGAACGGGAACCCAGCAATGAGGTGGTAGAGCCGGAGGCGACAGAAGGGACTGTACCGTTTCAGCCCAGAGAGAGCCACGTTTTTGCCAGGCCTCCTTGGCCTTCGATCAAGCGTTGGCTTTACAATTTAGTGGAACGTTTTGTGTGTTTGTTTTCTTCTTCGTCCCAGAATGCCAAGGTCCGCCCTGAAATCTTCATCACTATTCTGTTCCTGTGCTACCACTCAGCTTTTCTCATGGGGGAGGGGTTTACCGCTCAAGGCCTGAGATACCCTTTTCGCTCCCCCTGCCCCGACCTTTTAAAGCACCCACCCCGATGAAGAGTTCTAAAGGTAAAGGTTCCCTTGCTCGAAAGCCAGTCGAATCCGACTCCAGGGTTGCGGTGCT
>NW_015168668.1:718487-733751 GCF_001447785.1 Gekko japonicus | reverse complement strand
GAACCGCTGAACTACCGACCTTCCACAGCCTGCAGTTCAGCGTCTTAACCACTTTGAGCCACCGCAGCTCAAAAAGTTGTACGCCTGCTTTCCCATTATATGGGCTGGTCCTAATAAAAGGGATGATGTGGCTTTTGGTTTGGGATTTTATCTGCCCCGACACACCTGAATCCTTTAAAGCCTTAGAGCAGAAACCTTCTGCAGCCTGGTCTGAGCAGCACCCCCCCGCATCAAGTGCCTCTGCTTTTCTGCATGTTGCTTTTCAGGTCCTGTCTGGCATCACTAAGAGATACATCAGGCACTGTCCTCTGAGGAGGGGTAACTCTCTGTCAAGAGCCATTTAGTGCCAGAGTCATGCCAGATGCATGGGAGGGACAAATTCAGCTCCCTCCCCACAGTGAAGGCCAATTGGTTGGACCCAAGCCCAGAGCAGCTACTCACGCAGATATGCAACAAGCAGCCTTTTCTGAGAGTTGGTAATTCACCCTATTGGGATGACCCCTCAGGCAGAGACATGACAGAATGAAAGGTCCCCAGTGGAGGAAGACCTTGGAAAAGTGATTCTAGAACACATAATCATGCAGAGATGCAACTGGCAACCTCTTCAGAGGGCGGGTGATCTTAGCTTATTTAGTGGGAGCTCTTTCTAGCCACACCCTGGCCATGGTCTGCCTCCCTGCAGCACACCCCGCTCGCAGTACAGTGTGGCTTCCTGCCAACGAGATAAAATATTCTGCTGTTCCAGCTAGCAGAGGCAATACTCCATGCCTCATTGACTGCCAAAGTTTTTAGATTAAGTCAACGTCAGGAGAGGAAAACCCCAGAGGGGGGGCTGTAGAAGGGGGGGATAAAATCATAAAGGGAAGGAATTAAAGCTTTTGCCGCTGCTTCTTCTAAAAAACCAACAAACAATCCCTCACCCCATGGGAATACTTACAACCAGCAGCTCAAAGACACAGATTTCCCCGGCTCCTGTTTGCTCAGATTTTTGAAGAGATACAAGCAGGGCTTTTTTTGTAGAAAAAGCCCAGCAGGAACTCATTAGTATAATAAGCCATACCCAACAGCAGAAACTCATTAGCCTATTAGGCCACACACCTGACAGCACAGCTCATTAGCATATTAGGCCACACCCCCACATGTTACCAGAAGTGTGGTCATCCAGCCAGACCCACCTTTTGCTTCTTATTCTGTTTACCTTGTTTGTTGTCAAAACCCAGGGCTTTTTTGGTAGCAGGAACTCCTTTGCACGTTAGGCCACACACCCCTAATGTAGCCAATTCCAATGAGTTTCTGCTGTTGGGTGTGGCCTATTATGCTAATGAGCTCCTGCTGGGCGTGGCCAACTCAGGAGCCAGCCAGAACTCCGTTCCTGTGCGTTCCTGCCCAAAAATAGCCCTGGATACAAGTCAGGGACACAGCCACTGTGCCTCTATTTCTGAAAACTTACAAACCCACTCAAGGTTCAAGGCATCTCAACAGGTTGATAGAACAGGGTTGCCAAGTCTGGGTTGGGAAATACCTGGAGACTTTGGGGGTGGAGCCAGGAGAGGGCGGGGTTTGGGGAAGGGAGGGGGCTCAGCATAGTACAATGCCATAGAGTCCACCCTTCAAAGCAGCCATTTTATCCAGGGGAGCTGATCTCTGTCAGCTGGGGATCAGTGGTAAAAGCGGGAGATCCCCAGGCCCCACCTGGAGGCTGGCAACCCTATGATAGAAGTAGCTCAAGGTACCCTTCCTTTGCCCTGACCTCAAACAGCCCAGGCTAGTTCAGCCTCGTCCGATCTCAGAAGCTAAGCGGGTTTGGCCCTGCTTAGTTCTTGGATGGGAGACCGCCAAGGAAGTCCAGGGTGGCTACACAGTCAGCAGGCAACGGCCACCCACATCCGCATGTCCTGACCTGGATGGCCCAGGCCAACCCAATCTCGCCAGAACTCGGAAGCTAAGCAGGGCCTGGAGGATGGGAGACCACCAAGGGTTGCCGGGCAGAGACAGGCGATGGTAGGCCACCTCTGAACCTCTCTTGCCTTGAGAACCCTATGGGGTCACCATAAGTCGGTTGCGACTTGACAGCAATTCTCGCCACCCACCCTTCGTTTATCCTGACCAGACATAACAAGCCGGGCACGAGAAGCTCCACACA
This sequence comes from Gekko japonicus, assembly GCF_001447785.1. Taxonomy (NCBI): domain Eukaryota; kingdom Metazoa; phylum Chordata; class Lepidosauria; order Squamata; family Gekkonidae; genus Gekko; species Gekko japonicus. Next base: position 731,608 of record NW_015168668.1, on the reverse strand, counting down.
GTTGGCTTCATAGCCCCAATGTTCTGCCAAGATCGGTCAGGGAGACCACCGGGCAGAGACAGGCGATGGTAGGCCACCTCTGAACCTCTCTTGCCTTGAGAACCCTATGGGGTCACCATAAGTCGGTTGCGACTTGACAGCAATTCTCGCCACCCACCCTTCGTTTATCCTGACCGGACATAACAAGCCAGGCACGAGAAGCTCCACGCAGTTGGCTTCATAGCCCCAACGTTCTGCCAAGATCGGTCAGGGATGGGAGACCCTAAAACTATCCACAGGCACACGTGACTTGATGGCCCTTTTGCATCACTTGAGATCCAAGCTGGACCGGATCTGAGAAATGGAGATCAGTGGAAAGATGTACAGCCATCCTAGATAATAACCGGACTTTGATCGCTTCCTATCCTAGAGCTTGTTGAATTCTGAGCACTATGGAGGAGGTTGAGGGGGGACATGACTACTCTCTTTAGGTATCTGAAGGGCTGTCACTTAGAGGAGGGCAGGGAGCTGTTCTTGTTGCCAGCAGAGGGGATAGGACTCAGAATAAGGGGTTTAAATGAAGGGTGGGAAGGTACCGGCTGGATATTAGGAAACACTTTTTTACAGTCTTGTGCCACAGTGGAATCAGCTGCCCAGGGAGGTGGTGAGCGCCCCCTCCCCGGCAGTCTTGAAGCAGCGGCTGGACAAACCCTTGTCAGGGAATCTCTAGTGTTGGGATTCTTTTAGAGTAAGTCAGCAGAGTATTAAGAGACTGAGTCCATGGTGTGTTTTAAAATATAAGAGTTTACTATAAACCTAACATGGGGAAAAGGTACACAGGATATGAAAATAACAAAGAGCTAATATGGCTACATCCTTACAGCGAAAAGGAAAAACGGGAATGGCCGGCGTCTTCTTCCTTAGTCAGAACAAAGAGAGGAAGAAGAGCCAATATGCTAAATACTTGACACATTGGTTTCCAATCAGACTAGCAAGTTAGCTCCAAAGTTCCCGGGCATTCTATTGTCTAAACAGACTGGTTACAAACAAACATGTGACTTCCTGTTGATCATAACAAACATAATTAACCCTGTAAATACTGAGGTGTTTTGACTTGTAACACCCAACATCTAGGCTGATCCTGCATTGAGCAGGGGGTTGGACTAGATGGCCTGTATGCCCCCTTCCAACTCTGTGATTCTATGACCTTATAATTAATTGAGGGGGAACACAGATTAGCCGATTGCACAGTGGCAGAGACAAATTTTTGCCGAAATCCCCGCCACCCTACAGGCCTGCAAATGGACTCTGTAGCACAATCTGCCAGATCGCGCAGGACTCTTCCACCATCTGCTCTGACCCAGGGACCGGGAAATCCTGGCTGCTAGGTCACCACAGCACTCAGAAGTTCTATTGTGGCTCCTCCCAGTATTTTCAGTACTGATCTTATTGTAGCACCTCTGAACAACTCTCAGGGGAAGCACCGAGGGTTAGATCCAACCAGTTTCCCCCTGGTGTAAAAGAGAGGAAGGGGTTCCCTTTGGCCATCAAAAAGGCCACGTGTCAATCCGGGGACCTGCACAGCCAAGAGCTGCAGGGAGAAGGGCCTGTACTAAGGAGGGGGAAATTGGTTGAAATGGAGCGAGAAAGCTTGCTGGATCCAACCCAAAGCTTGTTTACCATTCTGCATCCAAATGTTTTGTTGCACAAGACGAAAACAAATATGAACAGTATTCTTGTCCCTGCTTGTTTATACGTCAACTTAATTTTTACACCATTCAACAGTGGTGGATGAATTTATTTCTTAACCCATCGCTGGACCCAAGATTCAATGAAATGGAGGCTTTGTTGGGTTTTTGGTCTGATTTTGTTTTGCTGCAGCAATAATGGAATTATGAGATACTGGGGAGAAGTTAGGCAAGGGTTAACTCTTTGTTGCTGTGGTGACAACCAGGGTCCCCCCCCATTTATTTATATACTATATCATTTTTTTGTCACAGCTTTAATAAAATTACAAGAAAATGTAAGTTCGTGGTAGCAATCATGAGAAAAGTTGGTCATTAAGCTACAAAACCCCGAACACTGAAAAAAATGAGGGTGGTTCCTAAGTTTTGGGGCTGTTCCTAGAGCCAAAGAAAATATATCAAGTCCCACACCAGCCATCTCTTCAGCCTCTTCACTTTTGCTTGATTCCGGGCTAACCAGAAGTCTCTCAGAAGATGGAAGAGTATAGCCGGGAGACGCTGCTGTATCAAGACCTTCACGTTCCTGAGCCAGTTTGGTGTAGCGGTTAGGAGTGTGGATTCTAATCTGGGAGAACCGGGTTTGATTCCCCACCCCTCCACTTGCAGCTGCTGGTGTGACCTTGGGTGAGTCGCAAGTTTCTCTCAGACCTGTTCTCTCAAGAGCAGTCCTCGAAAGACTTCTCCACCTACCTCACAGGGTGTCTGTTGTAGAGAGGGAAAGGGAAAGGAGATTGTAAGCCGCTCTGAGACTCCTTTGGATAATGAAGGGCAGGGTATAAATCCAATCTCTTCGCTTCTTTCTTCTTCTGAGGGCCTCTATAGAATTGCTGTGGAGGCTTTCAATGACCTCAACTGTTCTGATCCAGAAGAAGTCTCCAAGGGCAGACCAATCTAATGGGACCGTTACTCTCATGGAGCCATGACTACATAAGCCTTAAAGCAGGCCAGGTTGGTGTAGTGGTTAAGAGCAGTAGACTTGATTTCCCGCTCCTCCTCCACATCAAGCCTGCTGGGTGACTTTGGGCCAGTCACCATTCTCCCGGAACTCTCTCAGCCCCACCAATCGCACAAGGAGCCTGTTGTGGGGAGGGGAAGGGAGAGCGATTGTAAGCCGCTTTGAGACTCCTTAAGGTAGAGAAAAGTGGGGAATAAAAACCAACTCTCCTCCTCCTCGGCTTCCCAGGATATACCACCAATGTTCTCTCTAAGCTGTGGAGTCTTGTGTGCCAAAATTCTACTTTTTGAGCTACTGGCATTAAAGCTGTGAGCGAGTGATTTGGCTGCTGCATAAATTAGTTTGCTCTGGAGCCTCATCCTTCCCGAGCTAAGACAAAAATGTGTGAGCCAGGGGCTTAAAAACTGTGAGCTAGCTCACACGAACTCAGCTTAGAGGGAACACTGTACCAGACCCAAGATGACCCATCCCCTCCCCAATTTTCTGCCCCCAAGTAATTGAGCTGGGGGGGGGGCTGTTAATGGCCTCTACATAGTGATGCTCAGTGTAAGGCACTCACTTGCTCTATGACAAATGTAGCCAACTTACAAAAGAGACAATATAATGGAGGGAGTTCTGGTTCGGGCTTAAAAAAAACGATCATGAGACGTTCAGAGGGAGTGTGTGTGTGGGTGTGTGGGTGCTGAAAGCCATTCTCTTTGGTTCCTCCCCTTTAAGTGAAGTCAAAAAGACCCAGCTGGGGGGAGTGGGGGCCAACGGGACAACACACACCTTTTGAATCCACAGGGCTGCTGAGCCAACACAAGGAGATGAGGCGCTTCCTGTAAGATTCGATTCAGTTAATTACCGTGGAAATCTCAGCACTGCCAGGCGAGCAAAACCAAACAAGAGATAAATCCACGCCATTCGCTGGGTGCTGCTTCATCTTTTAAAGGCAATTAACTCTTAGTTATTAGCTTTTAATTAGGGAATAATAATGACACCATTAATACAGTTTATTAGAGTTGTCACCAGGCAGCTGTTCGAAACAGATTCTGCTATCAGATCCTGGCAGATTTTTGACTTGCCGTGCGCCTTTAATTTGGGAGTTATCTGATTTTGTGGAGGGGAGACCGTGCCTGTGTAGAAGGGGGCGGGGGGGAGGCTTTCTCCAGGTGTGCTAGTCTCGCTTCCCCCCCAAAAAAACTCTTCACCTTTGAAGCAAAGCAATTCCAGATCTAAACTGTCTGTCACAGGGGGGGAAAAAGCCCGCCCATTGCAAAGGATGGGGAGTAATTCTAGCTTATAATCAGTGTTGCCAACCTCCAGGTGGGGCCTGGCCATCTCCCAGAATTGCAAATCTCCAGACTACAGAGAATTAATTGAATCATTTATTTCGCTTGTACCTCGTTTTTCTCCCCAGTAGAGACCCAAAGTGACTTACAGCATTTTCCTCTCCTCCATTTTAGCCTCGCAACAACCAACGCTCTCAGGTAGGCTAGGCGGAGAGAGTGTGAATGGCCCAAGTTCACCCAGCAAGCTTCCATGGCATGAGTGGGGATTCGAACCTGGGTCTCCCAGACAATGTTCCCTCTAAGCTGTGGAGTCTTATGAGCAAAAATTCTACTTGGTGAGCTACTGGCATTAAAGTTCTGAGCGAGCAATTTGGCTACTGCATAAATCAGTTTGCTCTGGAGCCCTCCTTCCTGAGCGATGACAAAAAGCTTGTGAGCCAGAGGCTAAAAGTGTGAGCTAGCTCACACTAACTCAGCTTAGAGGGAACACTGCTCCCAGATATTAGTCCAACACTCTTAACCAATACAATACACTGGCTCTCAGGTCCCCTGAAGAAAAATGGCTGCTTTGGAGAGGAGGAGGAGGAGGAGGAGGAGGAGGAGATTGGATCTATACCCCGCCCTTCACTACTCAAAGGAGTCTCAGAGCGGCTTACAAACTCCTTTCCCTTCCCCTCCCCAAAACAGACACCCTGTGAGGTAAAAGAAGAGAAGAGATTGGATTTATACCCTGCCCTTCACTACCCAAGGGAGTCTCAGAGTGGCTTACAAACTCCTTTCCCTTCCCCTCCCCACAACAGACACCCTGTGAGGCAGGTGGGGCTGAGAGAGCTGTGACAGAAAATGCTCTTTTTCAAGGACAGCTCTGCCAGAACTATGGCTTGCCCAAGGTCATCCAGCAGTTGAGAGTGGAGGAGTGGGGAATCAAACCCGGTCCTCCCAGATTAGAGTCCGCGCATTTAACCACTACACCAAACTGTATGGCATCAATACCTCACTGAGGTTGCTCCCCTCCCCCAAACCCTGCCTTCTCCAGACTACACCCCAAATCTATAAGAATTTTTCAACTTGGAGTTGGCAACCCTAACTCAGGGGTGGCCAGACTTGCTTAACGTAAGAGCCACACAGAATAAACATCAGATGTTTGAGAGCCGCATGACATGAACAAATATTACAGACACGTTTTTACTGGGAAAATATGCAGATTTGCTTTTTTATTAACATTAAATGAGACTGCCAAAAATAAAAACAAAGGGGGTAAAAATAGATATTGATATTTATTTTGTCCAATGATATTTGTAGGCTGGGGGGCCCCCCTCTGAGAACGCATCTCAAGTTGCTTTCTTTCTGGGCTACCCCCTTGCCTCAAGCCAGGAAGGGGAACACTGGCTGGGGAAGACCAATAGGGGAGCAGAGATTCCCCAGCCGCCCTGCCAGGAGCCGCACAATAGGTGTGAAAGAGCCGCATGTGGCTCCTGAGCCACAGTTTGGCCACCACTGCCCTAGCTGGTCCAAACAGAGAATGTTTTTGGAACACTCTTCGGTTTCTTTGCCATTTTGCACTGCAGGCAAAGATAGGTAAGCTGAACAGGGTGCTTGCCTTTCCAACAAGGTTGGAGCCAATTTTCTCCTTCTGGAACTTTGGAGAAACCTTCGAAGAATCCCAGCACTGCTGGAAACATCCAGCCCAGAGGCACAACAATGGGGACTGTAATTCATGGGCCTTTCAGTACAATTAATTACAGCATACATTAGAGCAAAGTTTGAGTCCAGTGGCACCTTTAAGGCCAACAAAGCTTAATTCTGGGTATGAGCTTCCGTGTGCAGGCACTCTCCTTCAGAAGTATCCGTATCTGAAGAAGTGTGCATGGACAGGAAAGCTCATACCCGGAATTAAACTTTGTTGACCTTAAAGGTGCCACTGGACTCAAACTTTGCTCTATTGCAGATGAGATCGTACGTTGCCTAGAGGCAAGACTCGGGCCCAGGACTTCTCCATTTGTCGCTAGGTCTATAGCTTTCTATCAGACCGGAAGCCTCAAAGCTTAAGTGCCAGTGATGGGTGCTGTGGTCTCCCCACAACGGAAGCTCTACCTGCTGCTTCTGTCCCCACTTCAAAGAAGAAGAGGAGGAGGAGCTTGGATTCATACCCCACCTTTCACTCAGGAGTCTCAGAGCGGCTTACCATCTCCTTTCCCTCCCCCTCCCCACAACAGACGCCCTGTGAGGTAGGTGGGGCTGAGAGAGCTCTTTCGAGAGCTACTCCTTCAAGGACAGCTCTGACAGAACTATGGCGCACATAAGGTAATTTTTATTTTTAGTATATATTATTTTTCAATTAGTAATAATGTATATATGGGAAACTATAATGAATTTTTCTTTGTTTCCCTTTCCCCTCTTTTTCTGTTTGTAATCAGTATTTAGGAAACAACATCTGGCCTTATACTGCATATGTATTTAACATCTTATGTTAATTTTTTTTTTAATGTATGTAAAATTTGTAATTGGAATTGTGACCACTGAGGAAGGCATTTTGGGGGGCCAAAACGCGTTTGGTTCAGTTGCACAGCACTAGCCCATCTATCTATGAATGTTGAGAAGTTTTTTATGTCTGAATGGTATATTTTTAATGAGTCTGTTTTAAAATGTGTACACCTGAATAAATTTTGTATTTTCATAATATTTAGTGTCAGCTTAACCCTTGTGGATCCATAGCACTTAACCACTACATCAAACTGGCTCTCTGTTGCTAACATCTGCTCGGGGCTATGGGGTGGCATCTCAAATGCCTTTGACAAGTTCGTTGGGCACAGGCCCGTAGCCACAAGGGGCTTGGGGGGGCAGGGCCCCCCATGGATACTCCTCGCCCTCCCCGGGAGGGTGCCAGACCCCCGACCCCACTGGCAAAGACACACGCCTGCCTACCTCCTCAGCTCTCCCTCAGCAGCAGTGTGGTGGCTGGTCCGGCTGGCAGCAGCGGGCAGCAAGCAGAAAGAGGCACCATGGCCCTCCTTCTCCCTCTCCGTTCCTGGTGCATCGGAGGCTTCTGAGCCTCCGCGAATGGGAAGGGAGGAGGAGGAGGAGAGCCCCCCTGCAGGTCAATCACTTCCTGGTGACGTCACAAGTGATGTCACCACGTCAGGGGCAAACCCCCCCCTCCGTGCCGAATATTTTCTGGCTACTTGGGCACAATCTGGTCCGGCTCTCAGCCTCAGGCCCGTTGTGGTTTCTCCGCCAAATATCGTGCAGCTCAGGCCCGGAACATCCCAGTTTTTGCTCTGAAGTGCTCAAAATTTGAAATAGATGTTTCCCTTTACTGCCGTTGCTTCCTTTAAGAAATAATCTGTCCAGTGCGGAAGGCCACATTCTGCTACGGTTGTCCTCCTCCAGGTGAGCCCTGGAGACCTCTTGGGATTACAACTGATCTGTAGCTTTAAAGAGGTCAGCTCCCCCTAGAGAAAAATGGCTGCTTTGGAGGGTGGACTCTGTGGCCTTGTACCCTGCTGAGGCCCCTCCCCTCCCTTCCCCTCCCCAGGATCCAGCCCCCCAAATCTTCAGGAATTTCCCAGCCTGGAGCTGGTACCAGTGTGCCCTCTAAGCTGAGTTAGTGTGAGCTAGCTCACAGATTTTTAGCCTCCAGCTCACAGATTTTTGTCTTAGCTCAGGAAGGATGGGGCTCCAGAGCAAGCTAATTGATGCAGTATCCAAATCACTCACTCACAACCTTAATGCCAGCAGCTCACAAAGTAGAATATTTGCTCACAAGACTCCACAGCTTAGAGGGAACATTGGTTGGTACCCCTACATTCTGCCCAGAGAGCAAACTTTACTTTCTCCTTCTTTTCGCTTTCGTCTGAAGAGCTTCCTCTCTGCATGCGGTTGCAGGGCAGTGCTGGATGCTTTTCCGATAGTGCTTCATAAACAGCATTGCGCTAGAACGCTTACAACACTCCTGAAAGGTAGGGCATTTATCTCCATAGTGCAAACAGAGGCGGACGGCCCTCTTGTACATCCCTTGGCAGAGATACTGAGGCCTTCTCATGAGGCAGCGATGTCTGCGGGAGAACACACCTCACCAGGCTCTGAGGACCTGTCCTGGCTGCTGCTTCTTGTATGAGCACACTTCAAAAGGCTTTAAACAGATGGGAGGATCTTTAAGGAGCGCCTCCTCCCTTGAGTTCTACCCTACTATTCTGTTCAATAGTGGCCCTTCTTCCACCAATGGATGGAGGAACCTTCCTTAGACACCTCTTTATTTGGAAGAAGGTTCCTGGCATTGGAGGGAGGGGGCCTCCACTGGTTGAACAGAGCCACGAGGCAGGGCCTTTTCTGGGGTGGGACCTTATCTGCAGAATCGCTACTGCCCCCACAGGCCAGGTGTCATCCCTTAGTTTGGGGCACCAGGAAAGAACAGACTGCTGTCATCCTCTATACATCGGTCTCCCCTCAAAACTAATTTGGAAGCTGCAGTTGGTGCACAGAGCTGCAACTGGGATATTACCAGGGTCCGGGAGCACACGTATTACTCCCATTCTGCAGTCACTCCACTGGTTGCCCATCAGTTACTGGAATAGAATAAAGTTTGTTGTACGTGGCCATTGGCTGTCAGTTTTAGCCAATACCTTAAATTGAACCCATCAGTTAAAAAGGTAAAGGTAAAGGTTCCCTTGCTCGAAAGCCAGTCGAATCTGACTCTGGGGTTGCGGTGCTCATCTCCGTTTCAAAGCCGAAGAGCCAGCGCTGTCCGAAGACGTTTCCGTGGTCATGTGGCCGGCATGACTAAACACCAAGGCGCACGGAATGCTGTTACCTTCCCACCAAAGTGGTACCTATTTATCTACTTGCAATTTCTTGCTTTCGAACTGCTAGGTTAGCAGGAGCTGGAACTAGAGACGGGAGCTCACTCCGTCATGCGGCACCCGTGGGTCTCGAATTGCTGAACTACCGACCTTCCACAGCCTGCAGTTCAGCGTCTTAACCACTTGAGCCACCGCAGCTCCTTAGCCCATCAGTTACTGGTCTCAATTTAAGGTATTGGCTGTCACGTACAAAACCCTTCATGGCTTTGGTCCCCCTTATCTGCAGGACTGTCTCTCCCCCGGTGCTCTGCCACGACAGCTTTGCTCAACTGAGCAGGGCCTTTTGCAGGTGCCAACTGTACACCTGGGCCTTCTCTGCTGTGCCCCCCCCCCGCACCTTGTGAAAGGGTCTGCCTGAGGCCAGGAAGGTTCCCGCTCTCCTGGCTAGCCGCAAAGGGTGCAGAATGGAATGATGCGGGCGGTAGGGTGGCACTGTTACAAAAGGCACCACAAAGTTACTTGGAGAAAATCATTAGGGGGACGGTGGTCTATACTGCTCTGTGTAGTTTTGCTGGAGGTTGGCTCCTGCCAATGCTCCCTCTAAGCTGTGGAGTCCTGAGAGCAAAAATTCTGCTTTCTGAGCTGCTGGCATTAAAGCTGTGAGTGAGCAATTTGGCTGCTGCATAAATTCGTTTGCTCTGGAGCCCTCCTTCCGGAGCGGAGACAAAAATGTGTGAGCCGGAGGCTAAAAAACTGTGAGCTAGCTCACGCTAACTCAGCTTAGAGGGAACACTGGATCCTACCATGTCATTTTGCACTGCTTAATGCGTCGTGCTCACCCTGACGCTTTGCTTTCAGTTCCGTTTCAGATTTCTGGTTGGTTCTACGACCCAAATCTTATTTCATTATCGACTGTCCCAGGTTGTTGTCTTCACTCACGCTGTGTAATTCACCTCTAGCCCCAGTGAGAAGGGTGGAGTATCAGTCAACCAATATGCATTTTTCTTGGGCTGGTCATGTTTAAGTTTGGTCCGGCGTGTGGCTGGGCTTCAGTTCTGGTTTGTGGTTTACAGGATTTTGATTTTTTTAAAAAAATTGTTGTTAAAATATAATCCCTGGATTATTTATATATGCTGTCGGTATCTACTGCTATCTTTAAGGTTTGTTTGTAACTCCTGCTCCTTATTGTTTTAGGACTGTCCAATTATTAGTTCATCCGGTCACTACTATCGGAGGGGTTGTACTTGGTGGACTCTGCCCTGAGAACCTCACGGTTGCAGGGCAAAATGAAGCGAAAAAACTAGAGAATGTCCCACCCACACCCAGGAAATTGTCATTATTATTGCAAAATGCGGAAGGCGGCTAATGCTAAAACCACACACAACAGAGATGCCCTGCACCCCAGAACAAAAGCCAGTCCAGTCCAGTAGAAAGGACACTGGGAGTCGGTCTGAAAGCGTTTGGTTCAAATCCACAAAGTTCACTGGGTGACCTCGGATCAGTTCCCTTCTCTCTGTCTAACCTACCTCATAGGGTTGTTGTGAGCAGAACATGGGATAGCTACCTTGAGTCTAGTCTTTCATTTTGTACAGTCAGTAGGCCTCACAGTTTGTCTCTCTGGTGTTGTGTTTTGCTCTTGACTTCATTCATTACCACTGATGGATTTTGTGATGGATTACAAAAACAATGTTGCCATTTAACCATCTAGTTTGAAAAATGGGTCGTTCTGTATTCATGCATGCACAAGCAAATTGTTCCCTGCAAAAGGAAGCCACAGAAAGGTGTCCTTATGTTGCACACTCAGTTGCCATGGGCAACGATGGGCCAGCAGCTTACCTTTCGGCTACCCTGCACCCAGCACAGACAGAATGTTTTTCAGCGTAGATGGCCTCTTGCAGACATGTGTTGGCGTGGACAGAGTTCCCCATATGAGGAATGCTTGGGAGCCACAGAACAAATGCCTGATGCTCCTTCCTCCCAAAATCTGTCTAGTGCGAGAAATCTATCGAGATCAAGCCCAGTACTGAGTGGCAGTCTGTCCCCCAAGGCCTTTACTGGCCCTGTTACTAGGGGTTGTCTCACTGGAGATGCCGGGATTTGTATGCAAAAACCTATAAAGCTCAACGGGACCTAGAAAGGATGCAATGTTTCTGGTTCTTCAAAAGTACCTGATGTAATAAACACTCTGCATCTATGGTAATTTTCAAACTGTATAATACCGACAAATTGTACGAAATGTATGAAGCCATTGAGAGCTGACTATGCTCATGCTTATCTTGTAAATCTTTGCTGTTTATAAAAATGAATAAAATTATCTGTTAAAAAAAAGGGAACACACCTACAGACCTGAGTCCCAAGACCAACACTTCATAAGATGTTTAGAATTTAAGATTTGTACATGCCAGTGTGGCATAGTGGTTAGAGCGTTAGACTGAGATCTGAGACCTAGTTCAAATCCCCACGCTGCCACAGAAACCTGCTGGGTGACCTTTGGCTGGTCACACTCTCCCAGCCTAACCTACTTCGCAGGGTTGTTGTTGCGAGGGCAAAATGGAAGGGAAATGATGTAAGCCACCTTGAGTCCCCACTGGGGAAAACGGGGGGTATAAATGAAATAAATAAAATCATCTGGGTGGCATTCTTACCCCAAGGTACCTTCAAGTTGGCAAAGGGTGGACTGGCAGGAACTCCCGTCTTCTGAATAAGCAACGTTTTAAAGGCAAAGCCATTTCCCCCCTTTCCCAAGAGATCTAAATCGAACAGCACCCACAAATGAAAGGATCAACAAAATTAAATTAGAATCCTGGGATTCTGCTATCAGGTTGGTCGAAAGAGATGGCAGGTGTACCCCCCACCCTCCCCAGTCTGGCTGTCAGCAGCCCGCAAGCCGACAAAGGCCCACCTGACCTAGGAGCTGCTGCCCACACGGGGAGATGCAAAGGAAAATATTTGCCCATCTGGATGGAGCCCTGGTGCTGCTGCTCGGCTGCTTCTGACATTGCCTCGAGTGGATGGGAGGGCCACTTTTCCTGGAGCCCCCAGGATAGGGGAGCCCCCAGGACTTTAAATTCTGGAACTGGCTGGGCAGTTAGGAGATGCTGATCACAACCTAACCGGGGAGGGGGGGCGGCAGAAAGACAGGGTTCTGGTCCTACACCCATCAAGTGGAGGAAAATTCTCTCTCTGGGCTAGAGTACGGCCCTCCAGGAGCCTCACACAGCGTGGGGGGCACAATCATAAAACGGCTGTTACAGGAGGCGGAGCCCACCACAAAAGGCCACGGAGTGTGGTTGCGGACAACTCTAACAGTACCTCTTCAGCATTTCAGCAAGTTTTGTTTTAACAGGATGCCTTGTAATCTGCATAGCCAATCAGAAGCCCTGCTGGGTAAAAACCCCACCCGCATTCCAAAAGCACTTGGCAGGTGCCAGGAAAGGTGTGGGCGGGCACCCCACAGGCACCACGTTGGGGAACCCGGCAGAGGAAGGTATTCAGAAGCAGCCGCTGCTCCCCCTCGCCCTGCCTGTCTCTGGCTACCTGGATGTTCCCGTGGGATGCTGTCCAGCTCAGTCCTGTGCCTCTGGCTTCACCTGGAGCAGAGGAACCAGCCCGCCTCCTCTGGACCCCACCTGGGGCAGAGCAATTGCCCCCCCCAGCCTCCCCCCCTCTTCAGAGCAACAGATAAACTGATGCATTAAGTCCCTGTCACACCTTCAAACAAAATGAAGCTGGGTGTTTTTTTTTTTAAAGGATGGGGTAAGGGTCGGAGAGAACAGAATTAATCCGATGCTCCGCGCCCTTTGCTTGCTAGGAAGATCAGCAAGGAAGGCGTCAAGAGGTGCTCTGAGTAAGTTGTTAGCAGCAATCCAGTGATAACCATGTCATTCTCTTGCCAGGGGATTAATTTCTGATTTTAGTGCTGCTCTTTATCACACAGACAGTTCTGAAAGGCACAAATTTTCCATCCCACAATGGGCCTGTCACAATGACAATTATATTTAATAGCGGGTGGCTTTGCCTCTCCTCCGTTCGGGGGGGGGGTTCTGAGCATCGCAGTAAAGAGGCACACATTAGAGGGTGGCCTGTGGAGTGACAAGGAGTGATGACAGGTGGCATTCATGACCCCGCCCCCTCCCGCCCGCCCCGTCTGCCCAGGCGGTGGCCTATGCAAAGTGCTTGCAAGGGGCAAGCCAGTTTCCTGGGCCCGGGTGTAAGGAGAAGAGCTGCGACGGAGGGCAGGGAAGGCTACACAGTGAGAAGGGAACGCATGAGCAAGTGGTGTGGGGGAGCGTAAGAAGTCCTTGCCGTAGATCTTACTTCATATTTACTGGCCAGCTACAGATGAGACCCTCTCAGTCTCAATTTCCCT
>NW_015168668.1:696921-718453 GCF_001447785.1 Gekko japonicus | reverse complement strand
CTTCCTTACAAGGTTGCTGTTTGGTTTCCAGAGCAATGAGAGTTTCAAGTACTTTGGATGTTAAAACTACCAGATATAACTGCCCCCCCACCCTCCTCAATGAACAGGCCTCTCCCTGTGGGAACCTGCCTCGTTGGAGGTAACATTGGCAAGGGGCTCCAGGCAGAGCCTTTTCAGCAGCTGCCCCCCAGGATGTGGAACTCCTTCCGCCAGGAATTTCTGGGGCTCAGGACTTCCAGAAAAGGTGAAGAGGTTCACTGTGTCAAAGGTCTTCAGGTCAATGAGGGCACCTCCTGCTTGCTAGTGGTTTGAAATATTTTAAATAGGGGAGCTCTTGCCTTGGGGGAGCACAAATTGGGAGGGGGTGAAAGGCAGCATAAATGTATACCCTCGTGGGGGAGGGCGGGGTATGCATTAAATTAATAAATAAGTAATGCATGTGGCCAGTTTCAATTCAGCTTGATGTCCGGTTGGCCAGCGCTCCCTCGACAGTGAAGACAGGCGAGTCCTTGCTCGTCCACAGCCAGAAAGGACAAAATAAGTCAGAATTTTGTAATGCTTGAGTATTCATTGATTATAAACTGGGGGGGGAGGGAGGGGAAGGGGGGGGAGAGGAGATACAAAAAAGAAAACAGAATCACATTTCTGTCAGAGCAAACAACCCCCTCTTTTTATATAATCACACAGACACTGACAAATAGTCTCTTGGAAAGGTGGGGTTGAGAAGGAAAGGGGGTGAAGAGGGAGGGGTGATTTCCCTAGTTCCTTTCCCACAGTGCCCCCCCCCTCCAAAGAGATAACAAAGTCATTCCCAAACTGGTAAGTGTATTAGAAAGAAAAAGGAAAAAAATCCCAGCTACAACATCAACAAAAAAAATAATATATCCAGGTTCTACAAAAAGCCAGATTCACGGCATAAAAACGAAACTAAGTTCACCATCTGAATAGTTGGGGAGCAGAGGAGGAAAAGAAACACACTTCCTTTTTTTGTTGGGTTTTTTTACAATATAAATATACACAAGAATTCCAGCGAGAGCCAGACGTCGGTCAGCACAGACCCATGCAGCGGCCGGATCCCCTGCTCTCCACTGGTGTGGCCCCCCAACGCGGGACCCCACAGTTAAACGATCTGCCATTCCAAATTCTCTTTTTTAAAAAACATGTCATCCTCCCCCCCCCCAAAAAAAAAAAAGAAAAAAAAAAAAAAAAAAACATTTCCCCCCCCCCCCCCCCCCCTAACCAAAACAGAAATCAGAGAAAACTTTTTTTTTTTGTATACGTAAATCACTTTTCAGGGCAGTCCTGTCAGAAGGGGCTTTGTTTCGGGGAAGGGGGCAGACGGGCTCGAATCTTCTCGGCAAGGCCTCAGAGTCAACTACGCGAGATCCCCACTGGTCGTGTAACACTATCAGATACCGAGCAGAAAGGGTCCCCCCCCTCCCCTTTAGAGAAGCAGAAAACAGCTTTTTAAAAAAACGTTGACAGGCAGTAGCAGAAGATGCTGTATTAGAAACCCACACAAACACACACACACACACACTTTCTCCAGTGAACTTTTTTTTCCGGGGGATGGGGAGGGGAGAAGATACCACTTTTGATCCCCTGAACCAAGAAATATTAAACTTTCAAAGTCTCAGCAGTATGGGGGGAGCGGGCTCAAAGAGCAATTGACAGGATAAGCTGAACCTGATTCCCCCAACTGCACTACTGATCACCCCCGCCAGTTGGAAACCCAAAGCCCCTTTCCCCTCTTTCTTTTGCTGCAAGCCGCTGTTCTAAGCGGAAGAGGCTAGAGACGGGGAGACGAGGGGGGAGGGGAGGGTGGTGGTCAAGGTGCTGTACTTGTGATGGACGTAATCTGGTGTGCTCCCCATTCCCCCCCCCCCAAGAAAGGCACGAGAGCCCGGGTCCTCTGCCGCTGCCTCAGACTGGCCCACAAGGGCACTGGGGTCTCTGTGGCCGAGATCGCTCTGGGAGACGCCACAACAAGAGTTAATCCTGTCCCAAGCTGACTTTTATTTCTGGCAACCTCCCTCTTTCTCGGTTCAAGGGCCAGGAGGTCTCCGGCCTGGTCTGTTTAGCCCGGGCATGCCAAGAGCCCTCTGACCGAGAACCCTTTTCTTATCCCAGGTGCACCTGGGCCGGCCAGCTTGGGAAGCCAGGGTGCCTCCCCTTTCCCCCTCCTAATCCTGCACTCATCTTGACCCAGACTCTCTCTCGAGCCTCCCATCAGCCAAGAGAGACAAGAACATGCCCACTGCAGAGGGCCTGGGACAAACCTCAGGAGCGTTTTCAAGGCCACGCGTCTTGCCTTCTTCTAGATCCCAACCCCCAGGCAAGGGTATTCTGCTCCTCCCTGCGGAGGGAGGTGATGCCCTCCCCCTTGTCATTTGGGCGCAGGATCTCATGTCTCCACACGTGCCAGAGAGGCTGATCTGTGGGATCTGCGTGCAGAGCGCGGACGAGACTCGCCGCGTCTTGGGCCGTAAGCAAGGAAGACCTACGGAACTGTGAAATCTAATGTGTGAAGGGAAGAAGGGACTGCATAAGCCATGTCATGGAGAGCGACTAGGGTGTGCACGTGATGTGATCCCGACCCCTCCGCTTGCAGACAAGACTGGATGGACCCTCACAGTCTGCTAGGCAAACCCTGGCTCTTGCACTGGCCTTCCTGCTACGCACAGAGCACCGCGCCAAGAAAAGGTGGCCCGGGAATTTCTTCTTCACTGGGAAGTGGAGGTTCGCAAGAACACACCCGCACACTCCTCCTCCACTGTCCCCACACCGCAGCTTCTCAGCCAGCTGTAATAATGAAGGTTTTCATGTACTAAAATGCACGTATGAAAAAAACCTAGGCTATAAGATCTCTTTGAAAAATTCATGGGCATCAAAAGGGGACAACCCAAAGGGTGCCGTGGGCTTTGGGGGCAACATTTGGGCTAACTATCCCCCTGGTGGGTATATTGGCCTCTGCGATCATGAAAGGGCAAGAAAGACGCAGAACACGGTTGCCAAGAAGGCAGGAGGGCTCCCAGGATTTCTGCCACGCTGCACCCACTGAGAATGAGGGCTGTCCCCCCCCCCGTAGAAACTCATGTGATCCCACCCCTCTCTCTTGCTTGATTGAGGGGGCATCCATGCTTCCAGGATGGAAATACATCTCCTGAGGGGGGCACGAAGGACGAGAGGGGGAAGCCCATCTCCACACTCACCTGCCCCCCCCCACGCCTTTTCTTTTATAAAATGGTAACTATGAATCCCACCTGGTAACCCAAAGGGGGGTCTCATTTATTCCACAACGCTGCAGCCAAGAGGATCTGCCTTTTCTCAGTGCATCAGTCATGCAAACTTCCACTCCCCAAAGAGGCATTTCGACCAGCCCGCGCTTCCTCTCCCCAGCGTGGCCACGGCTCTTCTGAGAGCCCTGGAAAGGGAAAACATCACTTGCCTCAAAGCAATGTGCGAGGGGGAAAACTGTGGAAACTTCCATTCCCCCCACTGTTGTTTGCATTTAAAAAAACAACAACACTCCCCACCCCACTTTTTATAGAAAATGTCACAAAGGTAGTTTTCATACGCACACACATACACACACACACATGCAAACCGCCAATCCCCAAAAGGCTGCCTCAGTAGTCAGTGAAATAGCACCTTCTCAAGAAAGAGAGAAGAAAAATATTACAAGGGAGGGAGACAGACAGACAGACAGACAGAGAGAGGGCCACGGTTGAAAAACTGGAGCCTTTGTTGCAAATTCTGAATACTTTCCCGAACGTTTTACCAACAAAACAAGAAAAGAAGACAGACCCAAAAGTCTAGCGATACATGCTCCACTAGCACAATATTCTTCCAAAGTTTCTATGACCCGGGTTTCGTCTCTTCAAAAATCCATCGCCGGGAAGAACAGAGGTAGACCGGAGCAAGACACCATCCTCTGGGGTCCGAAGCAAGAGCCAGAGAGAGGAACTAATAGCAAGTTATTGCACAGGGCTGGGCTTCTCGCTCCACAGTTTTCCTACTTAAATTACGTTGTTGCGGGGATGTGGGAAAGGGTCTTTAAAAACGCCGCAATTCTTTTTTCTTTGTCTAAACATCGTTCATCCCGGTTCAGAACGGTGGTGGTGCTTTGGGCTCCCCGCTGGAACGGAGCTTGGAGCGGGGACTCCGTGAGGGCAAAGTAGCCAGGGCTCGGCCCGCAGTCCTCGGGGTTCTAGGCTGTGCCCACCCGAGGGCGCTTGGCGGCCTTCGAGTCGTCTCCTGAGAACACGTCTTCCTGAGGAGCCCCGGTGCTGAGGGACTGCAAGGACAACAGGGAGACCGGGGGTGAGAGAGGACCGGGGCAGGCAACACAGAGACTACGAGAACACGGAAAACATTCTCGACAGAAGCGGCTGAGAGACGAGGGGTCGGAACCTCTTCACGGCGCGGGGTGGGGGAAAGCTCACTGGAACAACCCTTTTTAACGCCCACTCTAAATGGACAATTCTACGCCCAATGCAGCCCCGCCAGAATAGAACCGTTGAGGACTTCACGGCGAGAAATTCCAAACAGTATCATGCAGCTAAGAGGTGGTGGGCAAGTGGGCAGTCTGTCTGGATGATTCAGAAGGAGCTCCGGTTTATTCTCAAAAGCCTCAGCGGCAAGGCCCACGTGGCAGACTTTGGGAGGCCTGAAAGGCATGCAACTCGACACAACCAGGGAAGACAGGGACTAGCATCTGCTATTAGCTGCAGGAGCTAAAAGGTACCTCCACATCCAGCAGCAGCATACCACTGAATATAACGCCACGGATGGGGGAGGGGACCCTTGGCTCAGTGGCAGGAGGTCTGCTTTGCATGCAGGAGGTCACAGTTTCTATCCCCCCCCCCTTTTTGGCCGTCAAGACACAGCTGCCTGTTAGGAAAGGAAAAAAACCCCAAGGCTTTCCAAGGCTGGCCATGGCCTGCCTCCGTGTTAGGAGGACCCGGGGCTTTCGTGCTGGTCTCCCACCCAAATACAAACCAAGGCTGACCCTGGGCCATCAAGGTCAGGGCTCGAGACGCCAGTTAAGAGGACTGGGGAGCAAATGATGTTAAAGACCCTGGAGGGCCACTGCCGGTCGGAGCAGACAATGCTGACCTTGATGAACCAGTGGCCCAACTCATGTGCGCCTTTCTCCTCGTAAGCTTCCAAAGAAGCACCTGGCCGATCGTTTTAGGAAACGCGGTGTTGAAAATGAGCAGACCTTCAGCAAACCAGATGGATCAGCTCCTCCGGTTCTGCCAGCTCCCCCAATCCAACCGCCCTGCCCTTTGTGGTGGTCCTCAAACACTCCCTGAGAACCTCCACTGAAAGAGGCTCCACACACAGTCTTTCTGGGCGACTCGCTCCATCGCTCGTAAAGGCCTACAAATAACGAAGGTCATCCTGCCGTGTTTTTGTGCCGCCTTTCCTCTAAGGAGCTCTGGATGGTGCACAGGATCCTCTCCATCCTGCTTTCGCTTCACGGCAAGCCCGTGAGGAAGCGTAGGCCGAGGCTATCTGCATGTGTGGCTGGCCCAAGGTCGGCCAGTGAGCTTCAGGGCAGGTGGGGAGATTTGATGAAAGCGTGGTATAGTGGTTAGAGCACTGGTATCTAGGTTCAAATCCCCACTATGGCCCAAAGTCACCCGGAGGGCTTCATTGGTCTCCCAACCTAGCCTACTTCACAGGGTTATTGTGAGGCTAAAAATGAAGGAGCAGAGAACTCTGGAAGCTGTTTTGAGTCCCCACCGTGGAGAGAAGTGGGGTATAAATGCGCAAAATGGCAAAAAATGCCAAAACAAATTTACCCACAGTGATGCTTCAAATGCTTTCTGTGGTGCTTCATTTCTGCAATTATTAACAGGCACTTGTTTGCGTTAAAAAAAAAAAATAAAAAAAATTTTGGGGCCCCGGGGGGGGGGGGGGAGATGAAAACAAGCTTTTTGCATTACACCGAAAGTGTCTTGGGAAACATGTCTTGGAGAGGGGCCGTGGCTCAGTGGTAGAGAATCTGCTTTTGCACGCAGAAGGTCCCGGGTTCAAACCCTGGCATTTCCAGTTAAAAGGACCAGGCAGGAGGCGATGTGAAAGCCCTCAGCCTGAGACCCTGAGAGCCGCTGCCGGTCTGAGTAGACAGGACGGACCGAGGGTCTGATTCAGTACGAGGCAGCTTCATGGGTTCAAGAGTTCATGTCCATGCACAAAAATAGCCCTCGGATACCTACTAGGCGTGACTTTACTTTCTTGGGCAGTTCCTCTTCCAGGGTGTAGATCTTGCCCCGTTTGACCATTAGCTGGCCACCGTCTTCGAACTCCACCTGTGAAACAGAACAAAAAGAGGCCACTGCGTTTTATGATCTGCAGCTTCAGAGTGGCTTGCAGCGGCTCCTACGCCCACGTCGGGCTGGCTCGTCCCGGGGTCCCCTCCCCCCATGAAGCCCAGTCCGTGGCTGCTTCTGTCACACCCCTCCGGGTACATTTTCACTGGGGGAGGGGCACTCTGTCAAGGGGGCTCCTCAAATCCATGGGGTGGCCCTGAGTGAGGGCCTGCCTTCCCTGAGCCAGCCCTCCAGCAAAGTCAGAATCTGCCCACCCACCAGTTAGGGAGGCACCAGTCCAGCTTCCTGGGGCAGAAGCACAGCCCCGTCCTGGCAACAGGAACACCTGGCGGGCGTGCCGAAGAGGCTCTCACCTGGAAGATCTGGCTGATCTGGGCACCAATGAATTTTGCCTTGCAAGCCACACCATCGGTCCACTGCAGCTGAACTACCTCCCCCTCAGCAGGAGGGCCCATCTTGATGCAGTCCCTGCTCTGAAGACAGGGCAGGAGAGAAAGTTGGAAAGATCAGAAGGAGGAAACCAAATTTGCACACTGACAGCACACACAGTATACTTTCTGAAAGAAGAGACCCCACCAATTATCCCCCTCAGCTTCACTAAGAAGGATGCGTCAGGACTCAGTCACATGGTGGGCGTGTTTGTGTGTGTGTGTGTGCGCGCGCGCGCAAAACTTCAGGAAAAAATGAGGTTTTTTGACAACCTCTTTTTCAGTTTTTCTGATGGAAACATTGAGAAATTTGGGGGAGCACTGAAACATGTTTCCTCCTTTTACATGAATGGAATTCTTTTAAGACAAGGTTTAACTCACTGAAAATGTGTAGCATAAAAATTACAGTGCAAGAATCGACAGCACTAAATAAAACAAGGTTGCACTTACCTGTAACTGCTGTTCATCAAGTGGTCTTCTGTGCAGGCACACATGAGGGACCACGCAGCTGCAGGCCAGCCACGGAAAAGATTTCCAAGCTTTCTAACAGACTAGGGGCACACCCCTCCTCCCTCTGGCGCTTTCCCGCCAAAACGCTCACATGACCCGGAGGAGAGGCACTACACCCTCTCCAGGCCACCGGCGGAGAGCCCTGGAAAATTAAAATTCCAGAGAGTTCACAGCGGGGCAGGAGGGAGGGATGTGTGTCTGCACAGAAGACCACTCGATGAACAATGGTTACAGGTAAGTGCAACCTCGTTTTCATCGTCACGGCTTCTGTGCAGTCCCACATGGGTTGATTAGCAAGATCACTGCGTGAAGAAGGTGGGTGTGAAACTCTCACTGTGTCACTGTGTCAGGCTTTAAAACTAGATCTTAGGAATAGGGCTTGGAGCGGAGCTCAGCATATACCTGGTTCTGACCTTGGAATCCAGGCAGTCCCAATAGAGTGAGTGGTCAAGCATCACAGCAGGACTTAAGCGTAAGTAATCTGTTGTCTCAGGACATGGCTAACAACATGAAGGGGAAACTCCACCCACCTCAGCCACTCTTCAAAACTACAGAAGCTGAAGAGGTCCAAACAACCCCAACTAAAGGGCACAGTACCATTCTGACACATAATACCTTCCACAAAGGGGCAAAGAGAATCGCAAGGCTGTGTGAACCCATGCCTCCACAGAGTCCGCCGTGAACCTGAGGACAGCCAGGGAAAGGTTCCTTCAGACAGGCACAGCAAAGATTTAGAATGGGCCTTCCTGAGGCTACACTTCCAGGCTTCTGGTCAGAACTGACAGAAAGGCAGAGAGGGGTAAAGTTTCCTTCAGGCAGGCAGTCTCTGCCAGGCCACACCTCCAAGCTTCTTCATTCAAAGCGAAGGCAGGGGCCAGGAAATCCTTCAGGCTTCTGAAGAGGACCATTGAGGCCAGGTCCTTTTGCTGGCCTCTGAAAAGGACCATTCAGGCCAGGCTGCTTTTCCACCACACCTCAGCAGGGAGGGGGGAATATGCCTTTACCAGGCTGCTGGCACACAGGTGAAGCCTCCGAAGAGGACCATTGAGGCCAGGTCCTTTTTCCACCCCTCCTCACCAGGCATGGGGTAATATGCCTTCATCAGGCTGCTGGCACACAGGAAAAACCTCCGAAGAGGACCATTCAGGCCAGGCTTCTTTTCCACCACACCTCAGCAGGGAGGGGGGGGATATGCCTTCATCAGGCTGGCACACAGGAGAAGCCTCCGAAGAGGGCCATTGAGGCCAGGCTCTTTTTCCACCCCTCCTCACCAGGGAGGGGGAAGCCTTTGAAGAGAGCTCTTCTGAGTCCAGCTCTTTCCACATGTGCCTTCAGGAGAAACTGGTGACAGCAAGAGCAGGCAGCTCTGCTGTGTGAACCCCCAGGTAGCCAAGGCACAGAGAATGGCTGTTTAACAGCACCATTTTTAGTCATAATGACACAGTGGAAATCCACAAAACGTTTCTTCTTTATATGTATTCTATTGTTCACCAAATGAGAAGGGAGCACTCACTGGAGAAGACCCTGATGCTGGGAAAGATTGAAGGTCAAAGAAGACGGGGACGGCAAAGGATGAGATGGTTGGACAGTGTCATAGATGCAACGAGCATGAAGTTGAGCAAACTTCAGAGGACAGCGGAGGACAGGAGGGCCTGGCAGGATCTTGTTCATGGGGTCGCGAAGAGTCGGACTCGACTGTGCGACTGAACAACAACAATTGTTCACTAGAATAAAAACTGTTAAAGAGAAAAAAGTCTCCTCAGTCTCAAAGCTGATGTGAGGAAAAAACACTGAGAACAGCAGTGGAGATCTCTCCACGGCGGCAAAAAGAGAACTGAGGGAGTAGCGCCCCTCCTCCTGGTCATGTGAGCATTTTGGCGGGAAAGCGACAGAGGGAGAGGGGGGCCCTCCTAGTCTATTAGAAAGCTTGGAAATCTTTCCGTGGCTGGCCTGCGACTGCGCAGTCCCCCATGTGGGACTGCACAGAAGCCACAACGATGAATGGTAATTCTTATGCACCCTGCAGGCATACCAAGAGATGTTTTCAATGATATGTTAAAAGTTTAAACGTGAATTTTGGCAACAATTAATATGCCACACTCTGTTTAATACACTATCAATGTTTTCAATGTTATAAAGTTTAACTTGCTATCAAAATATACTGGTAGTTCCAGAGGGCAGCTGTGTTTGTCTGCAGAAGAAGAGCAAGATTCAAGAGAACAAGATGGGGGGGGGGTGGGCGGGGGGGGGGGGGTGTCACCTAGCACTGCCACCACTCTGGTTTTAGGATCCCTTGAGAAGGCCCAGAGCACCCTCCCCAAGGCCTTCAGACCTCCCTTATTTGACTGAATAATAGGCGTGAGGACCAGGTAGAGAAAACAACAAATAAAAGGTTTATTTTTACAGGTCAGCCCAATATGGGAAACAAACAAGGTGCAAGAGCAATAGCAATAAGTGGGTGAAGAGAAAAGAAACCAAATGCCCTCATGCGACTAGACTCACAGTCCCTAGTTCACTGTCTCAGTTGGGCCTGAGTCTACTCACTCCTCCTCTCAGGGTGAGAGTGTCTCCCAGCAGCAGCCTTCTTTCTGGCCCTACTCTCTTGGAAGAAAGAACAGCTCTTCTCATGTACCAGGTCTTTTATTATAAGCCCCCTTCCTCTGTGATTGAGTAAAATCGGCGCCAAAACCTCTCAGGGGCTTCTGGGAATTGTAGGCATGGCCTCCTCCCGCTGCTACTCAGGCTCCCTGGACCTGCTAGGCCTTTACTTGCACAGCCCAAATCATGACAGGGGGAGATAAGCTGTTGAGAGTCAGAGCTCACTTGAAGCTGTTTGTCCATCAAGAATCCTTTTTGTCTCTAAGGTGCTACTGGATTAGCATCCAGCTCCAAATATATGGGTAGTCCTAATTTAGGAATCCATCAGTGTGTCTTGCAAAATGCCCGTTGTCTTCTTTACTACAAAATGTGTGTTTTCTGTTTTCAACATTTATTTTTTCTCGCACTCAGACACCAAAAAGTAAGATGCATGTGCCGAGGCAGAGCAGGACACAAACATCTGCAGCCTCTCTTTCCCAGTTACGACGTTTGCAATTTGGCTTGCAGAAAACTAAAGCGTTCAACGCTTTTATGCTCCATAAATATGCTGAACAGTACGATTTTGTTACAGCTGTAAAATAAGTTTTGCTTTGAAAGGAAAGTAGGCATTGCACGTATTTCAATGTTTACCAAAATTTCAGCTCCTCCTCACCGCCCCCTCCCCCCTGGGTCCTTTCTCACAGCTTCAAAATTTCAGGACATAAGACAGCTCCATCAGAAACACATCCTGCAACTCTGAATTCTTTGGAGTATCTCTAAAGCAGGGGTGTCGAACGCATTTGTTATGAGGGCCAGATCTGACATAAATAAGACTTTGTTGGGCCGGGCCATGCGTGTCATCAAATGTAATGCCAGGGAGCGGAGATATAAATATTATAAAGGACACAAACACAAAGTGTTTTTTTTAACTTAAAATAAAAACATGCTTAAAACATCAGCACTCTTGCAATATTTTATTTAACAGGGTCTGATAACTGACACCTCTTGCTCTGAATTATTGCATCAAAATGTCTGTGCTGTTGTAGTCTTGAGTATGCTGTTCAGGTGTGTATCTGTAAGCTACAAACCTACAATGATGCAGCAGCAGCAGAAATAGAAGAAGCAACAGAAGACTGCCCCCTGCGGGCCTGATAGAAGCCCTCTGGGGGCCTGATCCAGCCCCCGGGCCGCATGTTTGACACCCCTGCTCTAAAGTGAACTTCCTTGCTCTGTGCGCCTCTGTCTGGACTCAACAGTATTTTAACTGGCACCTGACAAGTGAGCTTGGACTCCCTTTCCTCCGGGTTATCCAACAAAGGAGTCACAAGATATGGCTTCAAAGCCACAGCAGAACAAAAATGGCAGCCTCAGGAAACCAAGAGAATGGTGACAACTCCCTTGGTTGTAGATCCCAGGGTGCAGCTAGCCAGTGCTTGCTAACTTGGGGACCGCTATGCCTCTCTCACCCCCGCCCCCACAGAGAGGCTGTTTCCCTCTTTTCCCTCTCTCCCTTCACTTTATGCTCTTCCTCATGTCAAAATCTCAGGTTGTCAGTTCCTCCTGGCAAGGAGGCATAGCCTTGTATTCTGTAAACGAACGCGTATGGATGGCCCTACAAAAATAGTATTAATCCATACGTGCCTGTTTCAAACGGCACCTCCGTACCCAGCATCTCTGCTTCTCTGCGCTCCCTCGGTCTGGGGAGCAGGCCCTCCGCCCCGAGAGCAGGTAAGGCCGGCGTGAGATCGTCGTGAAGGGTTCCTCATGTCAAAATCTCAGGTTGTCAGTTCCTCCTGGCAAGGAGGCATAGCCTTGTATTCTGTAAACGAACGCGTATGGATGGCCCTACAAAAATAGTATGAATCCATACGTGCCTGCGCACATTTGCACTGCGGTATCTGATGAAGGGAGCTCCGACTCTTGAAAGCCCATGCCCGGAAAGCGTTGTTGATCTCCAAGGGGCTCCTAGGCTCGAATCCAGATGCTGTACTGAAGACTGACACAGCTACCCTCTGAAACTATGCGCTGTGGAGACTGTCGTTCCAGCATCACCGCAGAGGATATGCAAAAGCACAACCCCAGCCTGTCCTCTGGACCACTTCCCTCCTCTACAGTCATTCACCCCTGGATACAGGAATGCTGAAGACATCAGAGTGGCAAGACCACTGCTGCTTGAAAAGCCTCTGGCTTGCCTTACACTGAACAGGAGCTTCCTTCCCAGGTATTATGGCTGTACCTGGTGCTGCGGGGACCAGGCCAAATGCCGTTATGAGATCATTCCATCTCTTAGGAGAAAGGCAGCTGCCACCGCCGGGAGCAGCATGGAACTCCTCCTCCCTCTGGCCGATATATAGACAGTAAGGGGGATTCCTTCATGCAGCCCGTGCACAACAGGCAAGCAGGTAAAGAGCCCCAGAAGTGTCACAATGACCCCCCAAAAAACCCACACTCCCACCCGCACAGCTTGCCTTGCTAGGCAACGACTGAGCAAAGGGCCGGAAGGCAACACAAAACAGGCAACCCTGCAACTGAAGGGAGGTGAATAAGAAAATAAGCACCCACAAACACACACAGGAAGTGTGTGCGTGTGTGCAGCTGACAAGAAGAAGAGGAAAGTGTGTATTCAGTTTTAACTGAGGAATATGCACTGTTATCCAACAAAGGAGTCACAAGATATGACTTCAAAGCCACAGCAGAACAAAAATAGCAGCCTCAGGGAATGGTGACAGCTCCCTTGGTTGTAGATCCCAGGGTGCAGCTAGCCAGTGCTTGCTAACTTGGGGACCGCTATGCCTCTCTCACCCCCGCCCCCACAGAGAGGCTGTTTCCCTCTTTTCCCTCTCTCCCTTCACTTTATGCTCTTCCTCATGTCAAAATCTCAGGTTGTCAGTTCCTCCTGGCAAGGAGGCATAGCCTTGTATTCTGTAAACGAACGCGTATGGATGGCCCTACAAAAATAGTATGAATCCATACGTGCCTGCGCACATTTGCACTGCGGTATCTGATGAAGGGAGCTCCGACTCTTGAAAGCCCATGCCCGGAAAGCGTTGTTGATCTCCAAGGGGCTCCTAGGCTCGAATCCAGATGCTGTACTGAAGACTGACACAGCTACCCTCTGAAACTATGCGCTGTGGAGACTGTCGTTCCAGCATCACCGCAGAGGATATGCAAAAGCACAACCCCAGCCTGTCCTCTGGACCACTTCCCTCCTCTACAGTCATTCACCCCTGGATACAGGAATGCTGAAGACATCAGAGTGGCAAGACCACTGCTGCTTGAAAAGCCTCTGGCTTGCCTTACACTGAACAGGAGCTTCCTTCCCAGGTATTATGGCTGTACCTGGTGCTGCGGGGACCAGGCCAAATGCCGTTATGAGATCATTCCATCTCTTAGGAGAAAGGCAGCTGCCACCGCCGGGAGCAGCATGGAACTCCTCCTCCCTCTGGCCGATATATAGACAGTAAGGGGGATTCCTTCATGCAGCCCGTGCACAACAGGCAAGCAGGTAAAGAGCCCCAGAAGTGTCACAATGACCCCCCAAAAAACCCACACTCCCACCCGCACAGCTTGCCTTGCTAGGCAACGACTGAGCAAAGGGCCGGAAGGCAACACAAAACAGGCAACCCTGCAACTGAAGGGAGGTGAATGGGAAAAATAAGCACACACGGACACACACAGGAAGTGTGTGTGTGTGTGTGTGTGCAGGTGACAAGAAGAAGAGGAAAGTGCGTATTCAGTTTTAACTGAGGAATATGCACACAGCACACGTTCCCCCACCCCCAAAGGTTACCAGCATCAAAGGTTTGGGACCGTTTGTTCTTAACGTTCCGCGGCAGGGATCACAGCACAGGGAAGGGAAGCGACCGCACTGAGTCTAGAGCAGGGGTCCCCAACACGGTGCCTGCGGACACTTTCCCTGGTGCCCACCGGGTGTTTTCAGAAGGGTGGGGACAGGTGGGGCTCTTGCCCAGCGGGGCTTCTGATTGGCCATGGGAGATCTGGCTGGCTCTGCAGAGTGAAACAACATGGCTCCAGCAGCAGTTTTATTCTCTCCCGCTCCTCTTTCCCAGCGCATTTTTTAAAACTACCCCCTCCTCTCTCCAGCCCTGGTGCTTCCGCTGCGTGACTGGTTCCGCCTCCTGCAGTAGCCATTTTGCAGTGGCGCCCACCACCTTGTGCCAGAATCCCAAAGGTGCCCCCCAGGCTCAGAAATGTCGAGACCCCTGATCTAGAGCAAAAGCGGGCCTTGCGGTTCTCGTAATAAGAAGAGCAGGAATAAGGCCATGCCCCACGGGGGCCTACCCCACGACAACCCCAGAGGGGAGAGGCTCCCGTGTGACTTACGATGATGCTGTCTGGATAAACGTTGTCGCTGTAAGAGCCATCATCAAAATTGACTTCGTAGAAGACCTGAGTTGTCGTGCCAATCACTTTACACCGGTAGTAGAGCCCGTTCCGGTTCTTCGTGATCACCGTCTGACCCAGGGACACCTCCCTGGAAAATGGGATCTACAAAAGAAGGTCATAAAGCCGGCATGCTTTTTTTCTCTACAGGGGAATGAGAAAGAAAAGGGCAGGCGGCGAGATTAAAGCAGAGGACACCTACGGTGTTGCTGGCTGCCTTGTGTTTGAAGCAGGTGATGGACACGACGTACGGCCAGTCATCTGGTTCTATGGGCACTCCGGCGGCATGGGCACAGGTGACGTGGAAGGAGGTGGAGCAGTGCTCGTAGGAGCACTGGATGCAGGCACCGGAAACCTTCTTCATCCGCTTCCGGCAGTACATGCATTTCTGGGAAAGAACACGGGCCCTGTGTTAGCAAGTGCTGGAGAATCAAATGCCATAGGAGAAATGGGCCATTTTCATTCCAAGACTGTGCTGGTCTGTGACTGTAATAAATAATTAATGCATTCATTCATTCATTCATTCATTCATTCATTCATTCATTCATTCATTCATTCCAGGACCTTCCTTAAAGCTTGCCAATTCCTCGAGGATACTAAGGACCTTTGGAGAGCACATTCAATGCCGGCAGTTGGGAATATTAGTCATGGAACCTCCTGAAGGAAGGGCAGTATACCTCTGAGTTCCAGGTGCTGGAAGCAGAGAGGGAAAGCCGTCCTTCTGAGGGTGCCAGGGGCATGTCAACTGGTCTCTGGCTAGGGGAAGGGGAGAAGACGGTTAGGCTAGAGGAAACCTGGGTCTGATTCACGCTTATGGCCATGCTCCAAACTACCTCCAATGTTTGCCACAGCTTCGGCACTCCTAGTGTCCTTGCCTGGGAATGAAGAGCACAAGAGGCCTTCCTGACCAATTAAGGAGGTGTGTTTGGTGGGTATACCAGAGAGGGCCTTTTCTGTGGCTACCCCACAATTATGGAACAGCCTTACTTAGGACAGCACGTGACTGTTTCAGCTTTTATTATTGGCAGTCCTGGCTGGAGTTTTTAAATCATGACTTTTTATGGGTTTTATCGTTGCTTTTTTCCCCATTGTGTTTTTATAATGTTTTACTTATATTGTAAGCCACCTTGAGTTTTGCAGGGGAAAAAGGCTGCTAATGAATGTTTGAAACAAACAAACAAATAAAGGTATGTTCCAAGGTAATATGCCTCTCTACAGGCTGTCCAGGTAGCCATTTTTTTTAATTTTTTTTTTAGGTTGGGACCCAAATGGAGTACATTTGCTGAGGGCATTTCCCAAGGTGGAGGGCGATTTTTGGCTCTGGTTGCTGGTGCACTGTTCAGAAGGGCAAAAGGCACCAGGTTTGAAATAAGCAACCACACAGCCAAAAACTGCACTGCTGTCTAGAAGCATGAATTTAAATGTTCGTGCTCCTCTTGTTATCATGCGAATCCAGCCAACACAGCAGGTTAGCAGCAAGTTTTTGGTTTGCCACCATGGGTGGGAAACCTCCACACTAAGTCGAAGACAGGGCGGAATCAGCATACTCATTTTAAATATTTCCAGCCCGCCTTTCGTCGCCATACTTTGGAGCATCAATGACCACCCCAACTGGAGACACGACGTGGGCACGGAGTTCTTCTCCCCACCACACACACCTCATATCACACTCCTTTTGGTCCTGATTAGTAGAATCAGAGTAAGTAATTAATATATGACAGGAGATGAAATGGCTCTGGGTTTGGGATGGCTCCTCTCTAAGAGATGAAGGGGCAGCTATTACTGTTCCAGAGGGAAGTGGATTCAAACTGGCCACTGAGAGGGTGACAAACAATATTGACTGCCTGGCGATGTCTACAAACCACAGGAGGAAAGTTGCAGGCCTGGTGTGTCTGGGGAATTATAGATGTTTATATACAAATGCAAGAGGTGCCCAAAGTAAAATCGGGGAGCTGGAATGATTAGTGTCAGAGGAGAATGTAGACATTATGTCAGAAACTTGGTGGGATGAGGGATAATCAGTGGGACACAGTGATTCCCGGGTATAAATTATATCAGAAGGGTAGGGAGGGAAGGGTTCGAGGTGGAATGGCTCTATATGTCAGAAAGGGTATAGGTAAAGGTAAAGGTTCCCTTGCTCAAAAGCCAGTCGAATCCAACACTAGGGTTGCGGTGCTCATCTCCGTTTCAAAGCCGAAGAGCCAGCGCTGTCCGAAGATGTTTCCGTGGTCATGTGGCCGGCATGACTAAGCACCAAGGCGCACGGAACGCTGTTCCCTTCCCACCGAAGTGGTACCTATTTATCTACTTGCAATTTCTTGCTTTCGAACTGCTAGGTTGGCAGGAGCTGGAACTAGAGACGGGAGCTCACTCCGTCATGCGGCGCACTCAGGTCTCGAACTGCTGAACTACCGACCTTCCACAGCCTGCAGTTCAGCGTCTTAACCACTTGAGCCACCGCAGCCCCATAGAGAGGGTATACCATCCAGTAAAATTGAGAATCTAAAAGAAATAGATTAGCTTACAGAAATGCTATGGCTGGAAACAGTGTGACCTTTAAGCTTAACTCTGGTAGTTTATCACCCACCAGATCAAAGGTTAGAGGATAATTTAAAAACAGCAAAAGATTTAAGGAGAACAGCTAGAAGAAATAACTGTATTTTAATTACGCACACACTGATTGGGTCAATATATGTTCAAGACAGGAGAAAGAGACTGGGTTTCTAGATACTCTCAATGACTGTGCCATGAAGCAGATGTTCACAGATCCTGGTCTTCGTCCTAAGTAATGTCCAAGACCTGGTGAGAGGTGTAAACATGATAGCACCAGTTGGGAATGGTGACCATAATGCTATTAAGTTCAGCGTTTATGTAAAAAGAGAGTTGCCCAAAAAGACCGACACAACCACATTTAACTTTGGAAGGTGAAACTTCTCTCAAATGAGAGGGGGCTTGTGAAGAAGAAACTGAGAAGAAAGGGGAAAGGAGGGTCAAATTCCTTCTGGAAGCTTGGGGAATATTTAAAACTACAATACTGGAAGCTCAGATAAAATGTATAGTGTTTTGAACACACAAAAAGTGGTATATGTATCTATACCTTACCAACTATATGCCCTGTCCACCTGGATCATCCATCATTTGCTACCCAGGCCTTTTACCTGGCATTAATAGGGACTGAGCCCTGACCTGAATAGCCCAGGCTATCCCAATCTCTTCAGACCTGGATAGTGAGAAGAAGAGGACATTGCATTGATACCCCGCCCTTCACTACCCGAGGGAGTCTCAGAGTGGCTTACAATCGCCTTTCCCTTCCCCTCCCCACAACAGACACCCTGCGAGGTAGGTGGGGCTGAGAGAGAGCTCTTTTGAGGACTGCTCTTTCCAGAACAGCTCTGAGACAATTGTGACTGACCCAAGGCTGTGCCAGCAGCTGCATGTGGAGGCGTAAGGAATCAAACCCGGTTCTCCCAGATTAGTGTCCATGCTCCTAACCACTACACCAAACTGGGCAGGGTTGACCCTGGTTAGTACTTGGATGGGAGACCACCAAGGAAGCCCAGGGCTGTTAGGCAGAGGCAGGCCATGGCAAACCACCTCTGAATGTCTCTTGCTTTGAAGCCCTACAGGGTCGCCAGGAGTCAGATGCGACTTGACAGCCCTTTCCTCTACCACCAATGACTGCCTTCTTACTGCTGTTTGGAGAGGGGGCACTAGTATGGCGAAGACAGACAGTCTTTTGGTCCCTGTTAAGTTGGGCGTTTTAGAGAGAGGGGAGACTTCCTCTGACAAGCAACGCTTCCAGTGCCAGCCCCGCTGCCATTCTGTGGCCTTTGCTCACTGTCCCTACACAGCCAGCCCTGAGCATTCTACTGATTCCAACCATCTTTTCCCCAAGAAGCATCAGACCCCTTGCAGAACCCTGCAAATGAAACATGGAGCATTGCAGTGCCATTCCAAGAAGTTTGCAAATCTGGCCTGACCCCATCTCAAGGTGCCAGCCCTCTTTCTTAGTCTGCAGCAGGGACGACACACCTCTGATCCCAGACGTGGGGGCAAAAGAGCCCCTCCAAATATCACTATCGGGCACAGTGAATAGCAGCGCTTGCCCTAATCAGTGAGAGATTTTTGGTGCCGACAATTTAATAACGAGATCTCAATGGCACTGACTGATTTTCCTGGTCGGGCGCTTTCTAGGGGTCTAGCCCCAAAATCTGAACACAGCACAGAGCAACAGAAGGGCCAAGGTTATTATAAGTGACCATGTTCTGAGCAAGGCTCAGGGATCTGACTAATGTGCCCAGAGGCTGGGTGAAGCCAAGGTCTTTGGCCCAGAGGAGGGGCACAAGAGACAGGGTGGGAGCTTCCACCAAACACTGGAGTGGCTCATTGTCACATCTCAACTGACTGCTGGATTGGGTGGCTGTTTCCCAATCCGAATTTCCAAGGATGAAACAGGCCAGCCCTGGAGGAGTGAATCAGACTGGTAGTCTCCTGTTTTTCATCCTTTATTGAACCAATCTGTCTTGTCCACTGTGCAGCTCCAACGCACGGCAAAGATTCTGGGATGTGTTCTAGGGCAGACAGTCAAGTTAACGTGAGCGATGGTCAACATCTTCACTATCGAGCCATGCACACCAGAACACACCTGACACACTGCAAGGAAAGACCTCTAAGGAAGGCCAGGTTGTTGTACAGGGAAGAGATGATCTATCACGTAGTCCCGAACAACTAATCCATCACCTCATGCGACCCAAGCTAACTAACGTGCTGAATCACACGTTAAGAGGGGGGAGCCACTCACCCCCCCCTTCCCACACACCAGATAGACTGGGAGAAAGATTCTGAGCATCTTCAGCCATCAGCCCATCAAAATAAAATGCTATTAGGGAAGGGGGAAGATTACAGAAGAAATCTGACAGAGGCGTGAGAAGGGGCCAGGCACATCCCCCCCCCCAAAACAGGCACGCCAAGGAATCACATCATCGCCATTACCCAGAGTAAGAAATGGGCTGTCTATCAGGTGACAAACACCACAATTCATGTACTCCACCAGAGGGGATGACAGCTAATTATTCTGAAACCCTGCGCCATAAATAATTTACAGATGTGGGCCCTGCAAGACCCCATTAATCAGGAGCCATGCCGGCACCACTCTCCTCCGTAACAAAGTGGCACACCAGCGCAAGGCAAGGGGGCTGCTGGAGGAGGAGAGACGGGCACGGCCTCGATGCTGGGTTCCACGGCCTCTCTTCTTTCATCCACCAGCTAAATTCACCCCAGATCATCTGTTGGGGATCACCCGATTTGGGTCAGAAGCGGTGCCTAAATAAATAAATCTGTGGTGTGGGCAAGCAGACTAGGACAATGGAGGTGTCCAGCAAGCTGCGATGAGGGTCTGGGTGTACTCGGACAAAAACAGCCCTGCACGAAGGGAACCCAAAGTTTGTGTTTTGGGAAGCGGATTCCTAGGATATATGATGCAAAACAAGTAAGAGTTGTGCACGTCTGTTGGGCAATTAGAGTCTGTTTTCTGCCCTGCCCCCAAATCACAGCGAGCCCTTCTGGCTCTCTTGGGTTTTACCCTTGCCTTCCGAGCCAGAAAACCTAGAAGGAAGAGACACACATTCAGAACATTGTATGGTTCACCCGGTGCCAAACGCGCGGAGCCCTGGCTTTCGCAGCCAAGGTGGAGCGTGGCCCAGGGTGCTGGGGCTGCTGAGAGCCTTGGGCAAGTCTCTCGCTCTCAATCTTTAAGCAACAGGTCCAGGGCAGTGTTACCACGCAGGAGGAACATTTGGTAACGCCTTGTTAGGGGAAGACATCACACCAACGAGGCTGAGTAAGCATTCCTCCATCGCCATACAGGGCCAGCGTGGAACGGCTGTTAAAGCAGGGGTCCCTAACACGGTGCCCACCGACATCTTTTTTCGGTGCCTGCCAAGCGTTTTTAGAAGATGGGCGGGGCCAGGTGGCTTCTGACTGGCTACTGGAGAGTTTACTGGCTATGTGGGGTTTTTAAAAAATATTGGTCTGGCCGCAGCTGCCACCACGGCACACGGACCGTCACTGCAGAACTGAAGGCAAACTGTGGCAGCCATTTTGTGAAGGGTGGCACCTCCTGCAGCAGCCGTTGAGGCCAGCCATTTTGTGGCTGCTCCCACCACACCGTGTCAGGATTCCAACGGTGCCCGCGCAGGTTCAAAAAGGCCGGAGACCCTCGGTTTAAGGCATGCTGGATTATTAATGGGGAGAACCCCAGACTCAAGTCTTTCTTCTACCTTAGGCCTGTCATCTCCTCTTGAGAGGATGAAACGGGATGCAAGGATCTTAGACCTGTCATCTCCTCTTAGCCTACTTGGGAAGAGCTCTTGAGAGGATGAAACGGGATGCAAGGCACACCATGTGCTTCACTCTGAGCTTCTTCTTCCCCCACTCCCCCCAAACGGCTTCCAATCGCCCTCCCTTCCTCTCCCCGCGGCAGTCACCTCGTGAGGCAGGTGGGGCTGAGAGAGTTTTGAGAGAACTGGGACTGGCCCAAGACAGTCATGTGGAGGAGCGGAATCCGACCTGGCTTTTCCGATTAGAGTCCGCTGCTCTGAACCGCGACACCACGCTGGCTCTCTTAACCACTACGACATGCTACTACACCTCTCCTTGTTCTTGCATGCTGCCAAAAGAAGGTCCCCCGTCATTCTCTCTCTGTTCAAAGGAAGCCCATGTCCGTTCCACCACCCTGCATGCTCTCTCTTTTCAAGGCAGTGGCACCCACATGTTTCCTAGAGGGCCACCAGTAGCTGAGGAGCTACAGCAAAGATGAGCAACGTTCTTCAGGGTGGTGGTGTGTTTTTTAAAACTAGTTAACTGCAGCAGGAGGTCCATCTGCTGCAAGACGCCTGGCTGGCTTCTCACGCCCACCAAGAGACTAATTCAAGCCCGGTCTATTTCACCCACTCCAGATTTCACTGCAAAAGAGTTCATTTCTCTTTACGGCCGAAGGAGTGCACAACCAGAAGGTGGGGACAGGGGAAAAGAAGTGACTTTGCAAACTAGGGCAGTGGAGAAAGGGGGGGGGGGAGAGAAGGCCTAGTTAGGAGCAGAGGGCCTTCCCAATATTCCCATTCCCCACACCTTTGCTTCCTCCCCTCTCCCCCTACCTCTCTCGCACTCTTTCTCCCTTCTGCCCCCCTTCTTAATCACTCTCTTTCCTCCATGCTTCCTCTCTCTTTCTGCCCCCTCATCATTCCCTTTGTTTTTCTGCCTCCCCACCTCATC
>NW_015168668.1:696278-696583 GCF_001447785.1 Gekko japonicus | reverse complement strand
GGTCTGTAGAAAAACCTGCTGGGGGAGAGTGTGCCCTCTGTTTGTGGAAATCAGTATCTGCACACAGAGGGGACTGTTGAGAATTAGATATATAGATTGGGGCTGCAGTCTAGCTGCTGCCCCCTCTCGACCAGTGGAACCCCCCCCCTAACAAAACACAAGTCAACCCTCTCTGCCGCACTCTTATCACCCCTCCGCCAGCACGGTCAACCCTCTCTGCCGCACTCTTATCACCCCTCCCCCAGCACGCCAGCTCCAGACAAACATTGTGTCCGTTCCGGTAGAGGCTGTGCTGCATCAAATCG
>NW_015168668.1:695996-696141 GCF_001447785.1 Gekko japonicus | reverse complement strand
AAGCTGTCCTAACGGAAGGATATATTGCAACACTGACAAATCACCACTCGAATGTCTGTCTGTTGAGCCTGTAAGGATGGGTTGGAGCTGTCTGTTGGGAGCCCCCCTGGTCCACCCAGACCACCACTCTTCCCTCAGTGGTCCA
>NW_015168668.1:695715-695862 GCF_001447785.1 Gekko japonicus | reverse complement strand
TGGGGGGGGGAATCTCCCAGGCAGAGATCACTGGTGGCGGGAAGGGCCATCAAGTCACAGCTGACTTATGGTGACCCCACAGGGTTTTCAAGGCAGGAGACGTTCGGGGTGTGTGTGTGTGGTTCTCCCCATGCCTGCCTCTGCGTC
>NW_015168668.1:685175-693868 GCF_001447785.1 Gekko japonicus | reverse complement strand
ATGCATTGGCCCCATTTACCTTCCATCCGTGGTCCTCTGCAGGGCTCCTCCCCTACGATTACAGAGACAGCAGTCCTAGAAATAGAAAAATGGAAACAGATGAGCAGAAACTCCAATCCTATCCCAGAGCAGCCCCTATCCGGCTTCCTCTCCATAGCCCCTAGCCATAAGCATAATTTCAAATTCAGCTTCTCAGCCTGAAGGGCTTCTCGGAGCCCTGTGTGCAAACCCACCTCCCGGGGCAAACCCCCCCCCCCCCCCCCCAAGCAGGATCTTCATGAGGCTAAAAGCATCCCCCCTTTCTTTGAATGAACAAGGAAAATTCTGGGACTCTCCGTCAATCCACGTTTATCAATCCAGACTGCTCCGTGAAGGCTCTCTCAAGAGGAAGCTGAGTAGCACCCCACCACTTCTCTGATGCTCCTCTCTCTGGCTACTAAGAGAGGGGCTTGCTTGCTTACCGCTGCCATGGCATTGGCGGAGCACCGGGAACAGGTCCAGCCTTCGTTGACTAGGTCAGGGCGTATCCCATAGCAACCTGCAACAAACCCAGAATGCTGTTATTTCAATCCATGTGAATATCCCATCCTTCGAGGAGCAGAGAGGATGCCACTGGCATTACTGGAGGAAGCCATCTTTGTAAAACGAGAGCTTCAGAGAGAGAGAAAGAGAGAAAGTGAACGCATCTCATGTTCATAGATAACGAAATTATCTGCGTTTCTAGCTTGCTCATCCTTAACCCAGAGAACAAGCTATGAATAATGCATTCAGTAAAAATCAAGATGCAAAAGCAATGCTGCATCCCTCCATGCTATTAAAGAACCAAACATCATGGCCTGTGTATCCCCAATTTAAAAAAACAAACAAACACCAGGACACTTTTTAGGCAATGCACTTAGGCAAGGGCTCTTGGAGTTGCATAAAAGCAGAATCCCTCTCTACACCCATGCCTGTGCTGCTTCAGTGGGTCTCAGACCATGCCTGTGGGAACCACTGCTTCATTTCAACACAGTGTTAACAAAGAGATCACTTGCACATTCTCCTCTCCGGGAAAGGAGTTAGCAACATGGACAGCCAGCAGCACAGTGTAGCACTTGAAGTGTCTGTTGAACTTGAATCTGGGAGAGCCAGGTCTGAATCCCCACTCTGCCATGGAAGCTTGCTGGGTGACCTTGGGTCAGTCACACTGCAGAGGGTTGTGGTGAGGATAAAATGGAGAGAGGAGAATGATGCAAGCCACCTGGGGTTCCCACTGAGGGGAGAGGCGGGATATAAATCAATAAGGGAGCCTGCGCATAGGATCGTCTCCAAAGACAGACCTGCTGACCCAAATGTCTCTTCCCACGAGTAATGTCACAAGAAGGCCCGCTCCAAGAAGTCCCAGTTGCTCTCTCTGCTCACATACAGAGAAGTGGGGGATTTCCTTGCTGCAAGGCAAAAAGTCAGGATCGGCGCAGCCCTTCAATGACCGGAGTCCTCCTTGTAAGGTAAAATAAAGGCAGGGAATCTACCACTGGACATGTTGGTACAAACTGTACAGAAGACAGAAACGCCTTTCTGAACCCCTTGGCTTTAGGCCATCACTAGACCTGAGGCTCCACTCTGTCAAGGAAACTGGACTGCAATGAACTGAGGGATTTGGAGGTGGGTGGTGAAACCTCAGACATGGACCAGCTGGGCTTCCCGGATGCCTGAGAGAAAGCGGGCAGGTCAAAGGCCTCTGCCTGCCCCTAGCCAAGATGCTCCAGCCACGGAGAAAGGCAAAGTGAGTGGAAGGGCCGAGGAAAGGAGAAGCCACAGAAGAAGCCATCTTGGCTGGGGGGGGGGCACTAGGAAACTATGAGAAGGCGGCAGGAAGGAAGGGCTGGGCTGGGACTTGGGAGAGGGAGGAATGAGGTGAAGAAAGACAAGAAACGGGCCAGAGGTGAGAGCAGCATACAGCCAGGAGCAGAACACAGCGAGAAATCACAAGAACCTTGCTGGATCAGACTGAGGGTCATAGAAATACAGAATCAGACAGCCATACAAGCCATCTAGTCCCACCCCCCTGCTCAATACAGGATCAGCCTACAGCATCCCTGACAAGTGTTCATCCAGCTGCTGCTTGGAGACTGCCAGTGAGGGGGAGCTCACAGTGATTGTGTGTCCTCCCAGTCTAGCATCCTCTTTCCAGCTGTGATTAGGCAGAGACCCGACAAGCACGGCATGAAGGCAACGGCTTTCCTCTGCTGTCTGTTCCCAGCACCCAGAATTCGGAGGTGTTTTGTTTCTGAACACGGACATTACGTTTCAGCTGTCATGGATACTAGCCACTGGTAGGTATCCAACATAGATCTGTCTATTCCCCTTGTAATAAGAACAAAAGGGGTCTTTCTGGATCACCTCTGCTAGTGTACGGCACCATTCCCAACAGCCAACTAGCCAGACCTATCTAGGAATCATGCACTACCTTGAAATAACAGGCTAAAATGTTCACCTGCAGTCCAACAGTGTCCCATTCATTCCACACCTGGCTGAGACCCACTGCAAGCACGTGACGAAGAGGATGGAGACAAGTGACAGGAACAGGAGTCAAGATCTCTGAGCCTGCTGTGCTCAAGGAATCCTCTTCATAAAAACATCAGAAGGGCCCTGCTGGCTCAGACCAGTGGCCCATCTAGTCCAGCATCCCGTCTCACACGGGTGCCAACCAGTTCCTCTGGAGGGCCAGCAACAGGTAGCTGAGGCCTCTCATAAGAACATAAGAAGAGCCCTGCTGGATCAGACCAGTGGTCCATCTAGTCCAGCATCCTGTCTCACACAGTGGCCAACCAGTTCCTCTGGAGGGCCAGCAACAGGTAGCCCTCCTCTCCCCTGAGAAGAACATCAGAAGAGCCCTGCTGGATTGGACCAATGATCTATCTAGTCCAGCATCCTGTCTCTCAGATTGGCCATCCGGTTCCTCTGGAGGGCCATCAACAGGGCATAGAGGCCAAGGCCTTCATAAGAACATCAGAAGAGCCCTGCTGGATCAGACCAGCGGTCCATCTAGTCCAGCCTCCTGTCTCACACAGTGGCCAACCAGTTCCTCTGGAGGGCCAACAACAGGGCACAGAGACCCAGGTGTTCCTTTGATGTTGCCTCCTGGCTTGGGGATTCAGAGGCTGGTTGCCTCTGAAAGCGGAGGTTCCCTTTAGTCACCACAGCTAGCAGCCATGGATACACACTGATAGATCCATCCGTTGACAGGCCTACCCCTTCACTGTTGAGTAACCCTGTCTTGTTATCCTGCATGCACCAAGAGAGGCAGGGCGTGCTTACAAAAAGGAACCCCAAATGGTGGCGCAGCAGGGGCTTAAAACCCAGAAGGTGGAGCTCCGTGACCAAGCTGAAGGCCCTCATGTACCGGCTGAACAGCCACATTTTAACACCCAGAACCCTTCCAAGTCAAATACATTCTCTCTCCACAAGGTAGCTGAGTGAGATAATACTTCAATTCTACAATTTATGCGGTGGAGGTAATGTTGAAGCTTTTGGTAAGATAAAAGGCAGCATCTTAGGCAGAGATGGAGATAAATCCCTGGGGTAGGAGGGGGGGTGGGAAGTTAAGTCAATAATACAAAGCCGGCAAGCCCCTCCCTGAAGTTCCTTCCTGCCAAGTGACAGGGCACAAAAAAAAGGGGGGGGGAGATTTAACCTAGGCTTTCTGAAAAAAGAAAAAAAGGACTTGGCTGTCATCCCTTTGGAAAACTGATCAGGAAACTAAAAATGGAAACTGTTGTCCTTAACTGAAATATTTATGGAGCTCAACACTGTGTGAAGAGACTGAAATTTCAGCATCGATTTCTTGTTTCACAACCACCGGGGGGGCAAGGGGGACTTCTATATTGACGGGGAGTGGAAGACTCGTCTTTCGGAAAGAGGCGATACACAGAATGCAGATACGCACCCAGGAAAAGGGAGAAAGGACAGCAAAGACACCGTGAGGAAGAACCGGGGCTCCCCCAGGACGGGTGCGATCCAAGGGGCCCATCCGCGCCTGTGCGGAGCTTCACCGGGAACCTCCAAGAGCTATTTTTGAAACTTCTACGGGTGGCTCGGTCTGGTATTGTATTGGTTCTTCCATTCACCTCCCTGGATGTCCTTGCGCCTCTCGCCTTAGCTAATGGTTTTTCAGCTCAGGGGAAAACTGCATTTGAGAGAGCGCTTCTGTGGGGCACGGGCTGGACGGACACTTTCAAAACTTCTTCCTCGTCCTTCGCGGACCTTTCCTTGCCTCCAAATTAGCTATTCCGCTCAGGCTGAAGTATCTGAAGGAGGCTGGCCTGTAATGGATATGTCAGAGGGAGAAAAGTATCCAATAAAATAATGGACTCTTCTCTAATAGATACTGTCTTGCTGGGAGCCCAATCTATAACAGAAAACATCGGAGGAACTGAGCTAGTGGAGGCTTGAGCGACTGCTGCAAAAATGCCATATGGCCTCACATAGGGCTTTCTGAAGTCAAGCTTGGGGAAAGATCTTGGATCTCTTCCTTATTTTGCAATTGGAGGCGCCCCCCCCCCCCATGCTGTCACATGAACAAAGGGTGTCCACACCTGCGGGCACTTTTGGTGAAGGGCACACTTTGTGTGAACAGTACAGAAGTCATCAGAGGATATTCCCAAGAGGACACCACCTTCCCACGGGGTGCCTTACAGCAATAACACCTATAAACACCACGCTTGAGAGCAAGACACATCCTTCTCTCTAATGCCTGCTCTTTTCTCAGTTTCATTTGGAAGTTAAACTGCCTCTAAGGTCTGCCAAAATCTAACCACAGCCTTCCTGACTGGCATGTCTAAAAGCACTGGAGCCTTCATACATTCCTACTCTTTGGCAGGAAACAAACAGTTCTGGAAGGGCGAGCACCTTCCTGACTGGCACAGGTAAGAGATTACCATTACTAGACAGATCCTGAAGAACCAGTATGGGACAGTGGACAGCATGTCCACATCACAAGGAGACAGCCATACAGCTGATGGAAAGAGAGAAAACCGGACACAACCAGATTAAGAGTGTGCATTCAGATCTCCCAGAAGTGAAAATACACCCCAAAAAATACCTTACCGGTAGTTTTGGGGTATAATGTGGCATCCCAGAGCTATCCAGGTTCTCGGAAAACAAACAAAAAATCTTGAAAAAATTGTGGACAGCAGATTTGTCAGGCTTTAAAGTTTAAAGGGACTGCAGAAGACAGCCCAAAGATACACTGTGTTGGCAGGGAGCAGACTGTTCCCACCGGCCTGGCTTGGGGCTGGCTTCTCCTGCAGCCCGGTTAAACCAGGATCAGCTGGGGCTCTGCTTTGCACTGGCTTCTCCCGCGGCCCAATCTGAACTGAATCCTGGGGTTGGCTTTTTAAACGGTATTTTTCTTCTTCGGTCTATTGGACCTCTACTAGTATTGGGAATGGATCCAGGATTTTTCAGGAAAACCAACATTTCTTCAGGTCAAACCCAAAAGAATTACTGTGTTGTTGTTTTTTTAAATAACCAGATGCAAACTTTCAAGTCATACAGAGAGAGTTGACAACGAGAAATTT
Organism: Gekko japonicus; assembly: GCF_001447785.1. Taxonomy (NCBI): domain Eukaryota; kingdom Metazoa; phylum Chordata; class Lepidosauria; order Squamata; family Gekkonidae; genus Gekko; species Gekko japonicus. The sequence continues at coordinate 688,307 of NW_015168668.1, read as the reverse complement.
TTCTCCCTCTCCTAAAATACTAGAACTCGAGGGCACCCAGTGAAGTTGGTGGGCAGCAGGTTCAGGAAGGACAAAAGGAAATACTACTTTACATAAAGGTAAAGGTTCCCTTGCTTGAAAGCCAGTCGAATCCGACTCTAGGGTTGCAGTGCTCATCTCTGTTTCAAAGCCGAAGAGCCAATGCTGTCCAAAGACGTTTCCGTGGTCATGTGGCCGGTATGACAAAACACCAAGGCGCACGGAACGCTGTTACCTTCCCACCGAAGTGGTCCCTATTTATCTACTTGCAATTTCTTGCTTTCAAACTGCTAGGTTGGCAGGAACTGGAACTAGAGACGGGAGCTCACTCCGTCTTGCAGCACCCGGGTCTCGAACTGCTGAACTATGAACCTTCCACAGCCTGCAGTTCAGCGTCTTAACCACTTGAGCCACCGCAGCTCCTACTACTTTACATAGGGAGTGATTAAAATGTGGAATTCGCTGCCAGAGGACATTGTGATGGCCATAGGATTAAACAGCTTGAAAAGGGGGTTAGATAGATTCATGGAGGCTAGTTCTATCAACAGCTACTAGCCATGGTGACTGAGGGGAACCTCTACACTCCAGAGGCACTAATCCTCTGAATCCCAGAGCCAGGAGGCCACATCAGAGGAAGGCCTCGGCCTCTATGCCCTGTTGTTGGCCATCCAGGGGAACTGGCTGCCCACTCTGTGAGACAAGTTGCCGGATAAGATGGACCACTGGTCTGATCCAGCAGGGCCCTTCTTATCTTCTTATGTAAGCCTGCACCACTCAAAACATTGTCTCCAGTTGTTTAAACATGAATCAGTCTCAATGGGAATGTTCCGACAACAGGAAGGGTTACCCCCCAAAGCCCCACCGTCTTTTATGTATTTGTCACTCAAGGAAGTGGCCCATTGATAGATTATTGATCAAACTCCCAGTAGCTGTGTAGCTCTTGAAGAAAAGGAAACATGTAAGGGGTGACCTAGATGCACTGTAAAGCATCCCAAACAAATCATTGGTGGGTGGGGGAGTGGGGGAGCAGATTTAGAAATAAACAAATAGTGCAGAGAAGAAAAGAGAGCAGAAAGAAAAATCTGAAACTGATGTACAGAAAGACACCCGAAAGAGGAGAAAGAAGACATACGGCTGTATCCGTCTAGGAGTGAGCAACAGACTCAGGTGAGTCTAGGAACCCAGGGAAGGACAGCTCAAGGCTGAGAGAAGTGCAGGAACAAAGACAGGCAACGCCCAGAGCTTGCCATCTCTGCCAAGGATGTGCTCAGGAGGCTGCCCTTGCCATCGGGCAAACTCTGGCACAAGGCCTTCCAAGCAATACTCAAAGGGGCATCTTTCTGTACTCGGAGAGAAGATGGCTTAGAGCCAAAGAAGCGCAAGGCAGGGGCAGAGCTGTGGACAAGCACTTCTGGCATCGATGGGAGGGGACGGGGGGGGGGGGCACAGAGCCGCGGCACAAACTTACTGGCGTGGACCTGCAGGCAGCACTTGGCACAGGAGATCAAGAGGCTGCTCCCATCCTCCCCGATGTAGGAGTTGGCCGGGAGGGGCTCCGTGTTCTCGGCGCTTGATGTGAAGCACATTTCGGGGATCAAAGGCTTGGTCTTCTGCCCATGCTTCAAAGGCGGCTGCAGCACAGAGCCTTCTCCTGAGGGGGTCGGGGTCTCTTTCTCCATCTTTAAAGCCTTCAAGGAGGGGGGGAAACAAAACACAACTGTGCAATTGACTCCTCAAACTGTGCATGTTTGCCCCAGCCAGATCCCACCCCAAGAACAGTGCAGCTGCTTCTAATGGACGGATGGGTAGCATGCGCCCAGGGGTGGGACGCAGCATTTAACCTGCTGTTATTGGTAACTGGACTATGCGTGTGCAACCATCATTAGGACTGTTGTACACTCAGTGACTTCGGAGATGGCGGTGTGGGAAGCAGAGTGCTAGCCTAGAAGGAAAGGGCGGAGGGGGATGGGAAAGGTCGTAGGGCAGATCTGGCAAGTGCAGCTGGTGCACAATTCCTTTGGCTTTGGGAACAGCCATTTGACATTGATTTCACGCAAGTGGTGGGTGGACTGCACCAAACACCACTCTCTGTGCCGGGGTGTGTGTGTGTGTGTGTTTCCCAGCCCAGAGAAGGAGGAAGGGAAATGGCAGAGCTTGAATGCAACTTCAGTGAGGAAGAGGCAGGTGAGAGTGAATAGCAGAAAAGTCAGGAATGGGGAGGTCGGGGGACTTCACCAGAGAATGAAAGGGGCTTCGGGGAGAGACAGGCTTCCTATGCCACGCAGACAGTTTCATCCTTTTATACCCTGCCTTTCTAGCCAACTTGGACCCAAAGCGAATCACATCATTCTCCTCTTCTCCATTTTACCCTCACAAGAACCCTATCAGGGAGGTTAGGCTGAGAGAATGTAACTGGCCGAAGGCCACCCGGCAAGCTCCCATGGCAGGAGTGGGGATTTGAACCTGGGTCTCCCAGATCCTGGTCCGACACCCTTAACCAGTACGCCGCACTGGCTCTCGCCCTGGGCAAGACCATGCCTTTCCACTCAGCACTCATATACCTGGAATGCCCACCTCGGCCAACTAGGCACCTGAACACCCTGCTTCTCTCATACAAGCAGCTTCTTCACATGGATGGTAGCCCTTTTGTTGGGTGATAGTGAGATATTGAATAAATGGTATTTAGCAGAGATAATATAGCCCAGCAGAGCCTGAGTAAAATAATTCAGACTGAGAGTCCATGTGTGGTTAAAATATAAAGTTTTTACTAAATTCTAGCATGGGGAAGGGTAACTGGGATGAAAATAACAACAGAGCATAATCGACTACATCCTTACACTACAAAGACAAAACTAGAAGAGAGTTATGGCTGCTCTCCTTCTTCTTCAGAACACAAAACAAAGACGGGAAGAGAAGCCATAAAATGGTAATACACCTTGACACTTTAGTCCCAATCAAATTCCTAGATCAGGGAGAAAATTCCTGGGCTTCCTACATCTAAAGAACATTGGTTACATGAGAAACACGTGACTTCCTGTGAGTAACATTAACAAACATTTAACCCCAGATATACTGAGTGTTTGCAACTTGTAATACCCAACACCCCTTCTCAAG
>NW_015168668.1:660241-682075 GCF_001447785.1 Gekko japonicus | reverse complement strand
GAGGACAACGATCAATCTTGACTCAAAGTTTGGCTGCTGCACTCTGCTTAGCTATTTGACGCAGCTGAAGCGATCTGGGCACCCATAATCTTTGTTGGGTGATAGTGAGATATTGAAAAATGGTATTTAGCAGAGATAATATAGCCCAGCAGAGCCTGAGTAAAATAATTCAGACTGAGAGTCCATGTGTGATTAAAATATAAAGTTTTTACTAAATTCTAGCATGGAGAAGGGTAACTGGGATGAAAATAACAACAGAGCATAATCGGCTACATCCTTACTCTACAAAGACAAAACTAGAAGAGAGGGATTATGGCTACTCTTCTTGTTCTTCAGAACACCAAACAAAGACGGGAAGAGAAGTCATAAAATGGTAATACACCTTGACACTTTAGTCCCAATCAAATTCCTAGATCAGGGAAAAAATTCCCGGGCTTCCTATATCTAAAGAACATTGGTTACATGAGAAATATGTGACTTCCTGTGAGTAACATAAACAAACATTTAACCCCAGATATACTGAGTATTTTCAACTTATAATACCCAACACCTTTGCACTCCTCTACAGGGGTGATCACAGAGGGATTCCAGTGCCCACTCAAAGAGCCCTGTAGACTTCCAGTTCATTTTGATGCCAACAGTTACCAGAGATCAGTTCATGCAAGGGCACGATCTTGCGCATGTGCCCACGGAGAGACAAGGAGGGGTGTTGCCGGGACAGGCAGAGGGGAAGACATGGTGCACCCATATGGGGCAGCTGTGACATGTCTCATGATCTTGCGCATGTGCCCATGGAGAGACAAGGAGGGTTGTTGCAGGGACAGGCACAGGGGAAGACATGGTGTACCCATATGGGGCAGCTGTGACATGTCTCAAGGTGGGGATGAGGCTGAAGGAGACCAGCAAAAAAGCAGTCTCTTCTCTTGGCAACCTCTCCTGCTCCTTCAGCAAGATTTTTCTCTCCAGAAGAGCATGTCAGGGTTCCTGCCATGAAAAGCGGAGTGGTGCCAAGAAGGATGGGAAGGCAGCCTATTCAATACCAGCCTTGTGCAGCTTCAGAGAGATACCCCAGAATGAGATGACCTTTGTGAGACAGGGATAAACGAGGACAGCCCTGGGCAAACCAACTGTGACCAGAATGGCAAATATGGGATTCTGGATTCTTAACCTTATCGGGAAATGCGGGGGGGGGGGGCACACTGGCCCCTGCCTGCCACTTCCCACCACAAGGCCCCTCATGCTAGCACATGTACCCTGCTTGAAATCAAAATCGTCTCAGAACCCTGGCTCTGGGTGCAATAAAGGGCCTGCTTCCATTCCCGCCACCCCCCTCCCCCAGGGCTGTTTTGTCTTGCAAACATTTCTCACTCTGCTGCTTTGCATGGTGGTAATTACAATAGAATTACTGCAAAACGTGCAAATATTATAGATTCCAATATAACATGCAATCAAAATGTAATCAGTCCATTGTTTTAATCTCTTTTCAACAGCGAAGACGTCAAAGATGAAAAGTGAAGACGTCAATGAAGAAAGAATGGACGAACTTCCCCGGAGTTACCACTCGTTTCGAATTTTCTTTTTCATACATAAGATATGTATGAAAAAGAAAAAAAGAAAAAAAATCGAAACAAGTGGTAACTCCATGGAAGTTCGTCCATTCTTTCTTCATTGACGTCTTCACTTTTCATCTTTGACGTCTTCACTGTTGAAAAGAGATTAAAACAATGGACTGATTACATTTTGACTGCATGTTATATTGGATTCTATAATATTTGCACGTTTTGCAGTAATTCTATTGTAATTATTATTGTCATACTGCTACCCCCTCCATCTATTGCTTTGCATGGTGGTGGCAAACCCGGGCATCAGATGTCTGCATCAACAACCAAGCATGTAGGTCTGGCCTTGTGGTTTTTCTCTAGGTCAGTGATCAGATTTATACAGTGACTTTTCCAGGGACAGCACAAAGAGCAAGCCCAGGGATGAAAGACAGGGAACAGTCTCTCCCGCTGCTATGACAAGAAGGCAGTGGCCACACTCTGCACGACACTTGAATCCAAAGGCAGTTCTCATCCCCAGCCACTATTTAGGTCCTCCCATCAATCTTGTGCTGATAGGGCAGAGAAGACCCATCCTGTTGTTGCTTCAGGAATGGAGGATGCCACCTTGCTGTCCACCTGCGTTTTGCAGCCAACAGTGACAAGAAAGATTAGGGTTCCCCAATACGGTTCCCATCAGTACTTCCCTTGGTGCCTTCCGAGCTTTCCAGAAAGTGGTTGAGGCCATGGTAAGGCGGAGTTTGTTACTGGCTGCCCTCATTCCAATGAAAAGGTTTTCCACTGGAGGACAGGAGGCGCCTGGGCTTTCCTTACCCAGCGTATGGTTCCCCTTCAGCCTTTCCTTCTTCCCAGGGGGTGTGAGGAAAGAGGTATTCCTTTTGGCGCCACCTCCTGTGGCAGCCATTTTGAGACCAGTGCCCGACACAGTCTCTCAAAATTCCAAAGAAGCTTGCAGGCTCAAAAAGGGCTGGGGACCCCTGAGCTGGATGCTATTGTTCCACTCCCCTAGTGGTGGTGCTTTCCTCCAGTGCATTACGAGGAAGGTTCCTTGCACCAGGGGAAAACAACACCATCAGCAGAGTGGATCCACCCCTTGTGCTGTCCAAACAGGACAAGGAAGAGACCCCAACAGGCTTGGGCCAGAGGTCATGCTGAACACTCCCCGAATCCCTCCCCAAATCCCCAGCAGACAGGAGAAAGTGGGAAGATGGGAAGCCACGGCTCTGGATGCAGGATCGGAACAGATGGGGATAGCTGTCACAGTCCTCCTACTCCCACAACATCCCCGTGGGCAACTGACGGCTCACTGTTGGGCGATGGATCCTTTGATCTGACCCAGCCTGGCACTTCTTAGGGATGTTATCAGCTCTGAAGCACGGAATCCCGTAAAGGATTTTGGCTCAGGCCTGGCCTTTGGGGCCTAATTTGAAGCGAAAGGTAGCGAGGATTAGATTTGCTGCTTTAACTTGCCTAACGCTTGGCAACCGTTGCTAAGCAAAATTTGCACTCATTTTTTTTAAGAAGAGGCAGAAGTTCCCAGAACTTGAAATCCCAGCAGCACCTTCTGGTAATCAAGGAAGGTTGGAGTGTGCCCAGAAAATGCATCCAAATATTATCTCTTATTTACTGTAATGATTGGGAAATTAAACCCAAATTATGGGGAAGAGTCTTCTGCTCCATCTCTCCGTCGCTGCTCCACGTGGTGCTGCATGTCTCCTAGGTGATCATCAGATCTGGGCCCAACAAATTAACAAGAATTTTAAAAGCCCAAACATACAGCCCTGGGCACGCCTGATTACCTAACCTCAGACCCAATTTACTACAACCGCCTGAAGGTGGGCGGGCAAGGCAGGTAGGGGCGACGGCTCTGCAAGGGAGCACCTGTGTGGCAGGTGGAATCCTCCACATCTCCCACTGAAAGGGTCTCTAGCACCAGGACTGGGGAAGAACTTTGCCTGAGCTGGACAGACAGCAGCCTTTGTTTACAGGCACAAGGCTTATCAGGATAGGGTGGGAATGCTACTGATAACCACTCCTCCTTAAACTCCGGAGAAATAGGTTGTAGTCAGAGGCAGGTGTGATGCCGGCTGACGGCAAAAGCAAGAGTACTGAAATAGTGCCACCTTACCTATACGCGGCATTACGCAAACCGCCAGCTATGACAACAGGCGAAGGGGACATGGGAGGAGGGAAAAGAGGATCCGTATGTTGCGGAGACTGCTGGCAGGTGGGCAGCCTAATGCTCCTCTGTGTCCTTGGCACGAACACACCTCACCTGCATTACTCCCGGTGGAGCCTGGCCACTGTTCCAGGCTGACAAGGGAGCCACTCACTTATAGGGGAAAAGATCCTAAAAGAGGTAGGGGCAGACTAAAAGCCCACAGATCCTAGTTGCCCAAGGTTTGTGGTGGTGGGGGGGAGGGTTTGGTGCCAGCCATTTACTGTGTGCCACGGGCAAACGGAAGCCAGAGACAGCCCAGCTCTGATCTGTAACGCCTTGCTATCTTGTTCACACTAGACTCAAACGTAGCTCAGGAGCTGGCATGTAAATTTTCACACACATGCTGATATATGGGATGTCTTCATTCTAACATCCTCCCACCTAACACAGAGAGACCGTGCCTATTCATGAACAGGCAGTTGATTTGGATCCAGGGAGAAGAGTGAGATGATTTATTCATTTACTTATTGGTATTTCTGCATGTGTGTGAGTGTGTGAGCACACGCGCCTGTGCCTGAAAGTCAAGGTGACCTCTGGGGACTCCTACTGGGGCATGGAGGACGTTGAGAGAAGCGGCTTGATCGCCTGCCTCTGCCTCTTGGCCCTGGTATTCTTTGAAGGCCTCCCATCGAAATACTCACCAGGGTCGGCCCTGCTTAGCTTCTGAGATGTGATGAGAATGAGCTTGCCTGGGCTATCCACGCCAGGGTGGAAGACTTCATTTAGATGGGGTGCCACCCACATTAGTGGACTGAGCGAAAAGGCTCAGGGTGCTCTTACACTGGAGGTAAAGAACCTGCCTGGTATTGTCGCTAGGAATGTCTTCTTCCAGTTACACATCACTTGAAAATTCTGCTCTTATTGGGAATCAGCTGATCTGGTCACACCGGTGCATGCTAGACTATATTACTTCAGTGGTTTCTCTGTGGGACTGACCTTGAAGACTCCTCAGAAACTACAACTGGGGCAGAAGGCAGCAGTACGTTTGCTGACTGGGGGGAACGTACAAAGCTGCCTTATACCAAATCAGACCCTTGGTCCGTCAAAGTCTTGTCTACCCAGACCAGCAGCGGCTCTCCAGGGTCTCAGGTGGAGGTCTTTCACATCACCTCCTACCTGATCCTTTTTTAAACTGGAGATGCTGGGAACCTTTCTGTATGCAAAGCAGATGCTTTTACTGACCAGCCACACCCCCTCCCGGTCACATTACGGCAATGCTGAATCCATTGCGTGGGATACCGGTTTTGTTTTAGGTCCAATTCAAGGTATTGTCTTTGTGACCTCAGAAGCCCCCTGTCACCTGGACCCGCTTAGTTGAAACCCCCACTCCTTCCCACAGCGGACCAGGCAGACCCCGTCGTCTTCTCCGCAGGGCCTGCTTTGGGTTTCTCCTCCAGGAGCCATGAACAAAGACAAGAATGCTTTCTGTGCCGGTGCCATCCCTTCGGAACAGGCGGTCAAACCATCTGAGGGCTGGCACTTCCCTTTGGGCCTCTGGTGCGAAGCCGGTTTGATGCTGCCTCTTTTAGCACCTGACGATGCTTCCGTTATTTACCATAGATTAGATCTAAAAACCACTCTGAGCTTTTGGCGGCGGAAAGTGCCATCAAGCTGCGGCCAACCTACGGTGACCCTGTAGGGTTCTCAAGGGCAAGAGATGTTCAGAGGTGGGTTTGCCACTGCCTGCCTCTGCATAACAACCCTGGGCTTCCTTGGAAGTCCCCCCATCCAAATACCAACCAGGGCCGACCTGACGAGATCTAGCCAGCTTTTAGGGAGCAGTACAAAAAAATAAACAAAATGAATAAATTCAGAGCATGGCTGCTTCACTGAATTTTGGGGTAAGGGGAGCAAAGTGTGCAAAGATTCCTGAAATCCTGCCTCCCTGAATGACAGAAGTGAGCAGGGACTCATGAAAGCTCCTACCCTGCGACAAATTTTGCTAAGGTACTTTAAGGTGCTGCCGGACACTTGCTCTTTTCTACTGCTACAGACAGGCTCACCGGGCCATCCACCTTGATCTATCTGAAGAAGTGAGCAGTGACTCTTGAAACCTCATTCCCTGCCACAAATGTTAGTCTTTAACTGGACTCTTGCTCTTTTCTCCTGTTACGGACAGATTAACGCAGCTCCCCATCTTGATCTATCTGAAGAAGTGAGCAGTGACTCACGAAAACTCATCCCCTGCCACAAATATTGCTAGCCTTTGAGGTGCTGCTGGACTCTTGCTCTTTTCCACTGCTACAGATAGACTAACATGGCCACCCATCTTAATCTCTCTGAAGAAGTGAGCAGTTACTCTCGAAAGCTCCTACCACGCCACAAATGTTGTTAGTCTTTCAGGTGCCACTGGACTCTTGGCTCTTTTCTCCTGCTATAGAAAGAGGCTCAACGGGCCATCCACCTTGATCTATCTGAAGAAGTGAGCAGTGACTCAAGAAAGCTCCTCTCCTGCCACAAACTTTGTTACTCTTTAAGGTGCTCCTGGACTCTTGCTCTTTTCTGCAGCTCTGTGCTCTGCCACTGCTGAGCTGAGTGGCAGCATTACCTGATCATACGGGTAGAAGAGGGTGCAGATGGCGCAGTAGGGTTCACTCAGCGCAGCAGCAGCATTGGCCTTCCTCTCCACTGCGAAGTTGAGCGCTTTGTTTTTCCACTGGAGAGAAAGCAAGGACTTCAGTGGTTCAAGATCCCCCACATCCTCTTCGCCAGAGAAGGGAAGAGTTTCTGAAAAAACAAGAGAAGCATTCCAAATGAAACAGACTGGCAGGGGCAGCCACCTCAGACACAGTGTGCCATCATCAGAAGCATATACAAAAACTGAGGGTCACAGTGTTAGGAAGACATACAAAAATATATTTTTATGCTTTATTCTTTTTCTTTTTATATTTTCCAATTTTCTTGTTGTTGTTGTTCAGTTGCACAGTCGAGTCCGACTCTTCACGACCCCATGGACCAGATCACGCCAGGCCTTCCTGTCTTCCACCGTCCTCTGAAGTTTGCTCAATTTCATGTTCGTTGCATCTGTGACACTGTCTAACCATCTAACCTGGCATGATCTGGTCCATGGGGTTGCGAAGAGTCGGACTCGACTGTGCGACTGAACAACAACAACAAACCATCTCATCCTTTGCCGTCCCCGTCTTCTTTGACCTTCAATCTTTCCCAGCATCAGGGTCTTCTCCAGTGAGTGCTCCCTTCTCATTTGGTGGCCAAAGTATTTGAGCTTCAGTTTCATTATCTGGCCTTCCAGGGAACAGTCAGGGTTGATTTCTTTTAGGATTGACTGATTTGATCTTCTTGCAGTCTAAGGGACTCTTCAAGAGTCTTCTCCAGCACCATAGTTCAAAAGAATCTATTCTCGGCGCTCGGCCTTCCTTATAGTCTAACTCTCGCAGCCATACATGACTACATGATATTTTCCAATACTGTTGTCTAAATATTGGTATCAAATATTATCAAAAACATCAATACATCAATACAATTTCATTCTACCTTATTAATAATTATTAAAATTGTGAAAAGAGCTCATTTACCCCTTGTGGTTATTATGTTATTGATGTTATTATGTTATTGATGTATTAATATTTTTATTTCAATTCTGATGGGACCCTAGACAATGCTGCTATCTTAAGAGCTTTTGTGCTCACAAAGAAAAATTATTGCACCTTATGTCCTTTATATATACATCACAGTCCTTGAAAAAGATTCATTCAAAAAGGTTAAATTACTAAAGTCCGATGGGACTAGTGATCGTGATATTGACAAGGTGCTGTCTGAATGTAAACCTGCACTCGATGTATTGTTTGGGTTGAAACATATTTTTCTCTATGTATTGTTTGGGTGAAATCTATATTTGATAATATTTGATACGTGGGGGGGAGGGCTTGGCTCATTGGCAGAGCATCTGTTTGTTATCCAGGTCCAGGATTCAATCTCCACCCTCTCCAGCTAAAAGGATCAGGCGGTAGGCCATTCGAAAGACCTCTACCTGAAATGCTGGAGAACTGCTGCCATCCTGAGCAGACAGTACTGACTTTGATGGACCCAAGGGTTTGCCTAAGACCCAGGAGAGCTGCTACCCATCAGAGTGGACACTACTGACCTCGATGGACCCATGGCCTGATTCAGTAGAAGGCACCTTTATGTCATAGACATGAAGAGACAGTGTCATAGATGCAACAAACATGAAGTTGAGCAAATGTCAGAGGTCTTTCTGGTCCATGGGGTCGCAAAGAGTCGGACTTGACTGTGCGACTGAACAACAAACCTTCATGTCTTCCCCTAGCAAGGCTGAATCGCTTTCTTTTATCTTTCACGTTTCTAATGTAACTTTCTGGCCATCGCTGGATCTTCAGAGCAGCCTAGAAATTCTGGTCTTGTAAACCGAGAACACGGAGCGAGCAAGAGGTTTAAAAGGAGGCTGGCCACCTTCCGTTGCGTCAGGAGAGGATCTGACTACCACCTTGTCAGTTCTCCTCCTGCCCGTCCACCCAAGGAGTGAGCCTGGGGTCTAAGGAGCTCTGTCACCATGACATGCACAAGGTTAGACAGAAGGAAAGGAGGCCGACATCCTGTCTGTATGGATTGCTTGGCACAGAAAATGGCTCATCCCTGAATGCTTCGGAAATGTGCCCCCCCCGCCACTCTCTGCCTTTTCACCTCCTGCATGGTGGGCTTGTTAACACCTGCAAGAGACACTAAATTCAGGCCTGCTTGTATTTCCTTGATGGGGAGCATGAAAAGTCACCGTTTGATCGGGCCAAACTTGACAGCTCCACAGCTCTGGCCTCTGAGAAGGAACAGCGCTTTGTGCTGAGGCTGCTCTCCGGGCAGGAGGGGAGGCCTCCTGCGAGACCCGGCAAGCTGATACTCTGAGACGAAAGCAAGTCACAGAACTCGAGAAATAAGACATTTACTAAGAGAAAAGCCAGCTGCCAGCTGTTCCTTTCATCGGCACACGAGTGCAATTGGTGAGAACTTGCGGGGATCCTACTGTGAACCAATCTGGGTATCGGAGAGCATCTCCGAGACTCTTGCTATAAAGAACAGGAGACAGCCCGGTTGCCTTTGGAGAGGGGCTGCGACCATTCCTGTGTGTAAAAGGCAGGAGCGCTGAGCAGAAACTCTGGTCCCTTACCCTCATCGCTGGATGCGGCTTCCTGCTTCACCACAGACAGCGGGGAGCGGGTGGGGGGCTTGCCCAGCGGGTGGCGGCGGCTCTTCTTGATCTCCATCTTCAGTTTGGAGAAAGTAGAGGTGGTCTAGCAAAACACAAATACCAACCACAGACACACATGGTTACTTGAAATACCCCAGAAACCCTGTAACACATTTGGTCAGCAGCAGAACAAGTGAGCGGTGCCCTGTGAGTCAGAGCCCAAGGGGACAGAGCCGGGTATGATGACCTACCACTGGGAAAGATTAAATTGGAGACTGGATCCCATGAATTGAGGCAATTTATATCCCTTTGCATCTTTTCTTCTAGCTATGAAAGTGGGGAAAGGCCTGTTCAGCCACCTTCAACTTCCTCGATTTTCTTAGGAAATGGGCCAGACACTTCCCACACCTCTCTCAACCACCGTGAGGACTAGAAACGAGCTTGTTTTTAAATTGAAAAAGAGGGGTTTGGGCTCCTGAATCAGATACCAAACGTAAAAACAAAACAAAATGTGCAGCTGTGAGAAGGAAGACAATTGTTCACCATCTCTGCGAGGAACAGGACAAAACACAACTGCTTTCGGCCACAGACGGGTATTTAGAAAGTAACAAAGAGCTATTTAAAAATAACCACAAAAAAACCCTTTAAAGAGATGTAGCAGCACTTTAATAGTGGAACAGCTGGAGGCATGTGTTGGAAAGGCTCTCCCAGACTATGTCACACAAGGACAGGGACAGCCACCTGGCCAGATCCATCCCATCGCAAAGTCTGTTTTACCTCTGGCAGGCTTGCCAAACTGAAACTGACTTACAGTGAAAGGCTTGCCTGCAGTTTCACCCATATGGAAGTCCTGGCTTGAATGTTCACAGCAGAAACCTACTCAAGGGTTCATGAAGCTAAATAAGTGACGCTCTGAGCCCCGTAACAGCTGCCATTCCACGCGAGATCCAAGGGCCTGGAGTGTTGTTCTTCAACAAGTCCTCCATGCTTCCGGCCTCTGGACCACTGACGCTCTGAGCCCCCTGACAGTTGCCATTCCACGCGAGATCCAAGGGCCCGGAGTGTTGTTCTTCAACAAGTCCTCCATTGACCAGGCAGAGTTCGTACCCCATTGCGTTCCCCCTCTTTCCCACGTCAGCTTCTCTTTCCTCTGCCTCTTTTGAAGGTGCTCTAGAGTATTCAGACACCTTCGCGGTGATATAATAAAACGCATGCAATATCACACCTACCTGCTCATACACATCCACTCCAATTTAACATCATGGAGCCAACAGTGCAAGAAGTGCTTTGTCAGAGAGTGGGTTGCCTAGCAATGGAGGCTCAACGCTGCTAAAACCTCTCTAAGGAGCAAGTTATGTGGAAAGGTTGTGCTTTCTATTTCTTGGCTCTCCAGTGGGCCACCTTTGCGTAATCCAAACTCTTTGTACAACACAGAGGGGGGGAAAAGGTTGTTCCTTCAGAAACCAATTTATTGCTTGTTTTCCAGGGACTGTGGAATCAGGGAAATTCATGGAACAGCGATGGAAGCCACTGATGTACACGGAAGCTGCAGAACTATGCTGCATGTGCAAGATCACAACTTTTTTTTTTTACACTCTGAAGTAGTAAACCCAACCCGGAATTTATTGCAGTGGTCTTGTTCTCAGAAATCACTGATAGGGAGAAGCTTTCACCACGGAGACTCAGGTCTCATTCAGAAACAGCAGCTGAGACAGGAGATTTGTCTTTGGACTGGTACTACCTGAGACTGCAGGAGGGGGCTCCTGTTAACCCCCCCCCACCTAATCTAGTTCTAACCTAGCCTTTGACCTGATATGTCAGTTTTCCTTTTCTTTTGAACAGAAAAGCATCCACTCCTGGGAAACACCAAAGACAATCTAAAGTGGTATCGCCCAAAGGGGGCTTGACTACCTCCAGTGCTGCTTCTGAGAGAGAACACATGCATTTGGGGAGAGTTTCACGGTTGGCGTTCCGGAGTCTGGAAAGGAGTTTTGCCCCAATGTGAGTTGAGGCAGACCTGGAAATCTTTCACCATTACCTGTTTTTCAGTTTGTTGTGTGTGTGTGTGTGTGTGTGTGTTTTGGGGGGTGTCTTTCAATCTCTATGTGAGATTAAAATGCGAGATTATAGAGAGAATCATTCATGATTTAACTCACGGTTATCAGCTTTGTCCTCCTGAGGTAACAGCCTTTGTCAACAAGGAATCTCCAGGTAGTGCATCCACATCCTCTATGTGGTTTGTCTACCTTCTCATTTATCCCAGCATTAAAAGCACCTGAACTTGGCTGGGGCGGTGGATACATTTTTCCAGCTCTTTTATGCTGCCAATTCAATTAATAAGCTCAGCCCCCCCCCCCCAGCTTTCACTTCTTCCCCTTCCTCCTTCCACTGCCCACACAGCACAGGGACACCCTCAACTGTCGTATTTTAAGAACGTAAGAACATCAGAAGAGCCCTGGCTGGATCAGATCAATAGTCCATCTGGTCCAGCATCCCGTCTCACACAGTGGCCAACCAGTCCCTCTGGAGGGCCAACAACAGGGCACAGAGGCCGAGGCCTTCCCCTGATGTGGCCTCCTGGCTCCTTGTAATATTATTACACAACCTTAAGGAAATATGATGAAATCCTGGAACGCCAGCACCTCTGGAAAGTAGAGAGTTTCACAGGCCAAACTGGGCCACCAATTTCCAGCTTGAAAAGAACTATTTCATGCCAGGGTGATAACACCAGATCATATTACAAGCCCTCCACCATGACACCGAGGGCCGCTTAGCCACTATGGTTGAGAGCGCTCTGAAAAGACAGTAACAGACGATCCTTCATCCAACGATCTCCAAGTGACAACAGGATAACCCCCCCAAAATAGCAAGAGAGGGCACAGAGGAGGGAATCACAAATACAGAAAGAAAGAAAAAAATACCTTACAAGTCAAAATGAAAAACAAGCCATTTTTTATTGCCGCAGGCACAGTGAAACCTGGACAGTCTGTCACATGGCATTAGCTATCCTCATGTGCTGGCCAGCAGCACAAACACAAGTCCTCCTTTGGCATCACGTACTCAACAGGTCGCAGTAAAGAGTCTGGTCTCTTTGGGGGTTTCAGGCACTGCGTGCTGGGAGAAGTCTTGGGCAAGGAAGCCAACAGCCCGTCTTTACCGTGGCACTACGAAGAGCCCAAAGCCATTCAGCAGTGGGGTAGGAACGCCAAGAGACTGCCCCCCATTAAGTCCCCAGGATCTTGTTGATTTCCGACCGGATCCTCCTCCAGTCGGCTGCCACTATGTCCCAGAACTGCTGGTGCAAAAGGCGCCTCAAACGGGCAACCACGTTGCGTGGCAAAGCGCGCTTGCCTCCACCCCCGCGATAGCTAACAGCACCTCGCCACCGCCGCAGCTCATCCGGGGGGACCATCCGGGAGAACACGGCCGCAGCGTACCGTGCCGGCTTGCCGCTAACTCGCTTGAACAACTCCCGCCTCTCCCTTTTGGGAATCCTCCACAAGGTGATATCGTCCGAGCGTAGGGCAGCCTGCAACAGGGTTAAGGGTGGGTTACTGACATTGGCACGTGCAACCAGATGCAATGACACAGCCCAAACCATGCATCCCCGAAGCCTGGCAAGCACTACAGGTTTAAGCCACCTTGTTCCCGTCTCCGGGGCTGAGGGTGGCAAAGAATATAGCATTCGGAACAGAAAAAAACAGACAACATCCATCCCCGAAGCCTGGCAAGCACTACAGGTTTAGGCCACCTTGTTCCCGTCTGAGAGTGGCAAAGAATATAGAATTCGGAACAGAAAAAAACAGACAACATCATCATCTCCTCTTCCTCCTCAAAGGATTTTGTTTGGACTGGGGAAAGCTGCCAAGCTTCCATCAAGGGGGTCTCACTCCAACGACCGCTACGGCAGCTGTGCTCCATACAGATGAATCCTTCCCCAATAGCAGCAGATCCCCTTCTCAAAATTCTGAGCTCTCAGCATCTGTTTTGCTCCTTCAAGTTTCTAGGCATCATGGCTGCAGAGAAAAGTCTGGTGACGCCCATGCTCCTCCTGCCTCTGCATTCCTTTTGTGACTATAGTGTTCACTAAAAACCCAAGTGTCATTAAAAAGGACACTAGATTTCAAAGCGAGGCATCAGTTCAAGGACTGGACTAGGGGTACATGCAGCCACAGGCTGGAGTTCACTGCAGCTATCGCATAGGAACATCAGGAGAGCCCTGCTGGATCAGACCAGTGGTCCATCTAGTCCAGCATCCTGTCTCACACTGTGGCCAACCAGTTCCTCTGGAGGGCCAGCAACAGGGCAGAGAGGCCGAGGCCTTCCCCTGATGTTGCCTCCTGGCTCTGGGATTCAGAGGTTTAGTGCCTCTGAATGTGGAGGCTCCCCTCAGTCACCATGGCTAGTAGCCACTGATAGATGTCTCCTCCATGACTCTAACCCCCTTTTAAAGCTGTCTGACTATGCCTGTGACCATCACTACATCCTCAGGCAGCAAATTTGACATTTTAATCACTCATTGATTAAAGGACCACTTCCTTTTCTCAATCCTGAATCTACTGCCCATCAGCTTCACTGAATGCCCTCGAGTTCTAGTATTTCGGGAGAGGGAGAAGAAGGCCAGTTCAGAAGACTACGCAACACTATTTGCTTCATCTGAATCCACCCATCTCTTCCCACCTCAGGAAAAGACAGGGACTGAAGGTGGAACATCCCCAAGATGATCAGCCCCCCACTCCACCCCTGGTGGCTAAGAGCAGAGTGCACCTTTCCGCTCCTGTCTCCACAAACAGAACAAGACCACGTCTGGAGGGCTAGGCCCCTGCCTCTAGAAGACGGCAAGACAGGAAGTCAGGGGATACCAAGTCCCAAGAAAAATTACTGGGCAGGGCTTGGCGTTCACAAACAAGAGCCACAGCAGAGCATCCCTCTTTTATACTATTTGTACAGGCCCTTTATTTAAATCTGTGTCCAGTGGAAGGTAGGCTTGCACTTCTCTAAGCATAGTCTCTCTCTGGCTGTGAGAAAGGTTTAGTTGCAAAAGAAGACAACAAGGAGAAAACACAGACAGTGGTCTTCCCAAGTCACTCCCGCACCTCTCTCTGTTTGGAGAGGAAGTACATGGAGGGGGAGACCGTGGCTGTCTCTGGAGCCACTGGAGAGTGAAGGCTGGGTCCTGGGCCAGCACAGCAGGACAAAGACAAGAGTCAGACGAGAAGCACATAGACAGGAGCGGCTCAGGCTTCCGGGGCATCTCGACAAACCCTAACATGACACTCAGCATTCGGTCTCAAGGCAGGTTCATGACGGCAGTGAAATGCCATAGATCCATACATACAGGAAGGGATTTTTTTTTCCTTTAAAGAATAGACAAATCCACAGCATGAGCCCTGCTTACTACCAACAGCTCCTTGCTGCCTTTCTTCCTGTCCCACAGTAACAGCTGGCAGTGTATGGGGTTTTTAAACTGGCTACCATTTTCCAGACTGCACGCTCAACCCCCAGTGTCTGTGCTACACCATTCCAGAATCTGCAGCCATCACTTGCATTCTGGGAATTCCTGCAAAGGCCTGTGTCTAACCTTGGCTGGGTGACAGCCAAATTAAACGGAAGTTCCAAAAACAAATAGATGGCAATATCCATGTACCACCAGGCTGTTTATCAGGAGGTAAGCAGACTGCCTGAACCTCTCCCGGACCTACTTTTCAAACCAAGGATAGGAACCACAGCAAGGACTGAACGCCAAGGGCAGCAGCACCCACTACAAAAACCACACGGTTGTTAACATTAGGGTAATATGACTCCCATCTCAATTCCTAAAGCGTAATATGAGAAAATTGCAGTACTTCAAGGAGAAAGGCACAAGGCAAGCTCACCAGATTTCCTTTCTTACCACCTTACTGCAGCAAGTAAACAGACCACATGATGGACCAGAAAAAAATTACTGTAAATCCCTAGAAGCTAGTATCAAACTTCAAAGCAGAAAACCCTCTCTTGCTTCAGCTTTGTGAATGTGCAGGACAGGGGTCCCCAATCTTTTTGAACCTGTGGGCCCCTTTCGAATTCTGACACTGCGTGGAGGGCGTTGCCACAGGAGGCAGAGCCAACCACAAAACAGCTGCCACATCTTACCTTCAGTTATACCATGAAGATCTTTCTGATGTGATGGAAGCTGCTGTCAAAGAAACATTTTAAAAAAATCTGGACAGCCGATCAAATCCACCCGACCCCACTCTCTTTCCAAAAATACTTAGTGGATGCCAGGAAAGGCGCCATTGGGCACCACTGTGCCCATGGGCACAACGTTGGGGACCTCTGCTGTAGAAAGTTACCCACTGAAGCGTTCATTCCTCTGGGTAAAAACCAGGAGTTTTGAGACGGGGCCATCAAATCCACTCTTGATGTAAACACTCTCAGGTCAGTGGCTGAAAGTATGATTCTCAACAGCTGTGCACATAATCACGGCATGAATGACTCAAACTCCTTATGGTTTGAAATGCCAGAGGAACTGGTCACCTGACCGATGCGGCATCTTGGGATGCAAATAATCAATTATGGTCTAGAGCGGGAGCCTCTTGCCACAGCACTAGGAGGAGGTCCCACTGGCCAGAAAGTGGGACTTGGAAACCCGGGCTCAGATCTGCCCTCCACACCATGGACCTGGATGCCTCAGTTCCCCACCAGAAAGGAGGGAAGAGCAGCCGACTCTCTCACAGAGGCGCACCGAGAAGTGAACAGAAGATGGAAAAGCACCACTGAACATTTCCAAAAAGGCTAGAGACACCGCAGCAGGCCTTGAAAGCTCCTTTCCAATACGTTAACCTTTTCCAGGGTTATCTGGAGGCACAGCCCTCCACACTACACAACGGAAGCCTCATCACACAAGCTAGAAACTGAATAAACCGGGGGGGGGGGGGGGAGAGAGAGAGAGAGCTTGCAGTCAGCACCTGGAGATGCACCAGCACATACCCATGCCGGAACGCACATACGATCCAGCACAACCTGCCCCAGGTGCAACAACAGATTCGGGACTACAAAGGCAGCAGTGTCAGTTTGGGATTCCCACACCCCACACCGATCCAGTTTACAAACAGGAGTGCTCTGCTGGAGGACCGGTTTGCTCTACCCCCAGCCGCAGCCCTCCTGATTCACTGGAGTTCACGCTCCCTTCCTGGACCCCAGCCAACCAATCGTTGCAGCCCAATAAAAGACAGCTGTAAGTGGACAGGGAAGACAGGTGCAGAGAGAAAGAGAGGACAGTAAATGAGGCGACACACATTCAGGAAGGAAGCAAGCCAGTCCTCCGAAGCATGATGGGATCTCTCATGCCAGCAGTCCACAATACTGCCCCCTGAGCGGCAGCTACCTTAAGTGGCTTTTTGCAGGAGGCTGCAGCCAAGGTGAAGGATGTGGGGCATTACTGTTTGGGGCTTCCACAAACACGTGCTGGTAAAAGAGTCGGGGATTTTTCTGGCACCATCTGCAGAAACGGGGCCAGCGTGAATCGTGAAACGTGATGCCAGAGACAGGAGAGGGTCGCCTGACAAGTGCTTCAGCAAGGTAAGGAGGTAAATATTTCTTTCCCATCAATTCCAACACCTTTATTAAAAACTGGGCAGTCTGACCATTAATGAAGAAACCATGGAACTCAAGGCCTTTGCCCAGAAACAGAACTATGCCCAAACAGAACAGATCAGGCCACAAGGTCAAATAAAAAAGATTAAGGAGCTGGGCTCTGACTATAGATTAAGGTCTAATTGCCATGTATGAGCTGGGAAGATACCCTCCGTCAGTTCAGGCTGGACAATGGACCTTGCAGGATGGCCTGGGTGGTCAAAGCAAAGCTGGAGGCTTGGGGCTATGTGAGGGTCATTCAACCTTCTGTAATTTAAACACTTTATTTATGGTTCACGCTTCTCACCTGGACTCCAGGTGGACCACACAGAGCTAATCAATGCATTCGAGGGATGGGACGAAGCATCAGGGCTGAAATGCAGCCGTGCCCACAGATCTTTCGTCATCCCACCCCACGCTGCCATACTGCCTGCCCAGCAGTGTCCTGCTCGGCTTGGCTGACCAATGGCTGAAGCCTCCTTCCAACTTCAAACGCAGAAGCAACAGGAGGTTCCAAAGGAGGAGGCCCGTCTCCCCAGACCACCATGGGATTGTTTGACTCAAGCAGCACTAGAAGCCACTGTTATGCAGTCCTCGCCCGTGTTGGCCCCTACCTGTAATTTACTGGGCTCAGTGGGCCCCTCTGTGTTGTCTCCTTCTCCGCTCTCCTCTTCTTTTATGCGGAGATCTACCCCCTGCTCCTGCGTGAGGAACTTCTCAAGCATCTGCTGGCAGGACACGCGCTTCTTCTGAGAGGAGGTCTTTCGGGGCCGCTGAACGGAGTAAAGCTTTTGTAAACTGGGATGAGCCTTGGACTCCTTCTCCTTGCCAAGGGTTTCCGAGGCCAGGGCAGGCATGGGTGGGGTGCTTTCTTCTGCGGAGGCAGACTTTCGGGGCTTGGCCTGCAGCCTGTCTTCCTCCAGAGGGGCTTGCAGCTGCCACTCTTCTTCTTGCCTGGAAAGGGAAGGCTGCGGCAGCAACAATGGAGGCAGAAGCTGTTGCAGCGGTAGCTGGGGGGGCCGGGACAGGGAGTGCTGCGGTTTCTTCTTCCTCTCCCCTTTGACTTTTGGGGTGCGGCTCTTCGGCTTACACTCTCCTACGGGAACAAAGAAGGGAGAAGGTCAGTTCCAAAGAGGGCTCCTGCAAAAACTTACGTGCAACTCCATCTTTCTCGTACCACTTGAAGTAGAAAAACTAGGGGCCAACCCAGGCTCCCTCTAAACTCCCAATCCCAAACTTGGTCTGTTCCAGAGTACCCAACATGAGCCATTTGAACATAAACATAGAAAGAGAGAGAGAGAGAGAGATGAGCAACCAAAGTCTTTTTTAAAAATGCAGGGATTCAATGGTAAAAGGTAAAGGTAAAGGTTCCCTTGCTCGAAAGCCAGTCGAATCCGACTCTAGGGTTGCGGTGCTCATCTCTGTTTCAAAGCCGAAGAGCCGATAGCAAACTCTGGCAACAAATGGGAAAGATGCTGATCCTTCTTTGGCTTTGGGGGCAGTTTTGCCCCACAAATTGGAAGTGTACTTCTCTCACCCCAGGCCCAGGCCTATACTCACAACCCTCCTGACATCAACCGTCCTCACGCCCTGCCGCCCACAAGCTGAGGTTTGTTCTCACAGTGCAGCCTCACACTATGGAGAAGGTGAAGATGTTTTGAAGGGGAGGGCGAGATATCAGTCAGGGAACTCTGCCTCTCTCTCTTTCAGGTTCCCGTAATATTGACAGCTGCAAGGAGAATAAGAGAGGAACAAGAAGCCTGCTATCTGCCCTGAGGTTTTACGTACAAGACTGGCCGGCAGCAAAACAGAGGGGATGTCACCAATCCTCAGCTCGGTCAAGGCACGAGAAGCTCCCTCTGCCCAAATGGTAGGCCTTCAGGGTTTACAGGGATGTCTCCTATGAACTACAGCATACAGTGTCTGCTAGTCCTGGAAACAGTGATTCAATGCTATTCGTATGGGAGCACATCCCCTGTGTTCAGCCAACTCATGTTTCGATATCCCAGAATCCTCCTCTGCATTGCTATCTATTAAGAGGAAGCACCTCTGGTTGGTGTGCTGAATGGTGGCAACTCTGAGAAGGATGATGCAGACTGGACCCCCCCCCCCGAAACATCCACCATTCCAGAGCACCAGTATGCTTTAAAGAGGAGGCACCTACACTCACTCCCACCCCCTCTCTCAGGCAAGACAAGACGCAGGGAAATCCTGGCAAAGAGCCCCCTGTGATATTTTTCTTTCAGATTCCAAGTATTGGGGTTTTTTCCCCTTAATTCCCATTTGGACCCTAGCACATGAACTTTGGGTTAATCCTTCCCCTTGTGTGCCAGTTTCCCCACCCTGAAACAGCACCAAGGAGGTATCTGCCTTGTTGTGGCAAAACTGGCTGCCTTTATTAGTACCTGCATGTTCCTCCCAACAGCACTCATCTACTCGGTCGGTCGTATCAGGGGAGAGCTTAACCGATCCCCCAAGCTGCAATTCCAATGAGAATTAGGCCCCCATGTGCCTGGGTTTTTTAAAAAGCCTGTTGGGAGGACCATTCATAGATCTCCCTTGTCTGGCTTGCCCTTCAGCATGGGCTGAATGTCAGTTATGAATGTGACTCCAAGGCTAGCAAGATAAGAGTCACTCTTTAGGCAAGGACAGCTGGAGGGAAGGTCCTCTTTTTTCCAGCTTCTGGCTGCAGACACGACCCCGCTTCCCTTAAACCCAGACAGAAACGAAGGTGGGAAACCAGGCATTGAGGAGACCTCCACTGAATCACTTGGCGGACCAACAGCTCCTCCTGCAAGGTCTTTGAAGAAACCTGCAGGAACTTGGAACATGAATCAAGCCCCACCACCCGGGCCCGCTACAATACTGGCCAACCAACCGACCGTGATATATGTTTTTCAATCCAGCCCCCTCATCTCCTTCCTGCCCCCCATCTCCCACTGCCCACCCCTCTCAACCCATCACCATCCATTTTAGCAGCATGCTGTCTCATCTCTTCTGGGATCACATGTCTCCTCCTAGGGCAGACAGAAGCCCCAATATTTTTTTCCATCCAGACAAAGGACCACCCATAAAACAAAAGAGGCCTCCCCCACCCACCCACAGCTGCCGCCTGACCATTTGTTTTATGAACATCCCAGAATAACCCAAAAAAAAATTACACCAGCCTTCAAGTGGGCCTGGCCAGCAGCTGTGTCAAGACTGCTTCTTTTATTGCACTTGGAGTGAATTAATGGGCTCCTCCTCCCCCACAAGCTTCATGAATGAAGTTACCCAGTCCATTCAAGGCACAGTAAATAACAGATGTTCCACGGACCAAATGCCACCCTACCCCCACCCACCAATTTGTTTCTTAAGAGATTGTTTTTCACCTACAAGAAGTCTATCAAAGGTCACTCTCCTTGCTAATAGGATCTTGGAAGAGGAGGGAGAGGAGAGCATGAGGGTGCCTGCCTGCAGGGACGGGGAAATTGTAGCCCTTGTCAGAAAGATTTACCAGCTAACCTCCCAATCTTGAGACCCTGGTATTAAATACCAGCAAAGCTTACTGGCTGGGGCTTAACACGTTGGGGCGGGGTGTAGGGGAGAGGAGAATCAGATAAGCCAGCGCACAAGACCGGAGCTCTATGAAATTATTAAGCCCAGAACGAGATGGAGCTGTTAAGACTCCCCTTGCAGAAAGAAGCCTTTGTTGGCGGATGTCAGTATCACAACATTTCCCAGAAGCCCGCATTCCAAGAGTCTTATTTACACGCTCATTTATTTAAAATAAAATAAACAAAAGTAACCAGATCCAGCTAGAAATGGTCCTGGGTGCATCTGGGTAAGCAATCTTCAAGATAAAGCTGTTTTTCTAAGGCACCACATAGAAAGGAATATTGAATTGCCGTAGAGAAACAAACCTACCAAATGAAAAGTCAAATTGGATTTCTCCCTGGTCCCACAACTTACAATCAGATCTATGCTCTGCCCTCTGGAGGGAAGCAGTGCCCCCTTCAGCCCTCCCAGGAGAACGACCCATGGCTCTTGACAGCCTTCCAGGCGGGTTAATTGGACAGCGGGTAGTGAGTGCAAGGAAGACGGATAACACAGGTGCGCTGAGCATGCCCGCTACCTGAAAGACAGCTCAGCTTTGAGAAAGGTCCAACTGGCAGCAGCCATTGAGCCAAAGTCAGCTGAAGGATGCCTGGCTGGGGATTATTAGGAAGGGTATTGAAAACAGATCAGCCAATATCATAATGCCCCTATATAAATCAATGGTGCAATCTCATTTGGAATACTGTGTACAGTTCTGGTCACCACACCTTAAAAAGGATATTATAGCTTTGGAAAAAGTGCAGAAAAGGACAACTCGAATGATAAAAGGGTTGGAACACTTTCCCTGCGAGGAAAGGTTAAAGCGCTTAGGGCTCTTTAGCTTGGAGAAACGACGACTGAGGGGTGACATGATTGAGGTTTATAAGATTATGCATGGGAAAGGGCAGGTAGAGAAAGAGGTACTTTTCTCCCTTTCTCACAATACAAGAACTCGCGGGCACTCAATGAAATTGCTGAGCGGTCGGGTTAGAACGGATAAAAGAAAGTCCTTCTTCATCCAAAGAGTGATTAATGCCCAAGGGCCCCCGCCTCCAACGTGCCCTCTCCAAAAGAGCTGGGCCTGCTTTTGTACCCAAAAGAGCTGGGCCTGCTTTTGTACCCTGCTTTTGTACTGGGCCTGCTTTTGTTGCTCATTGATGCGCACCAGCCACGGATTTATTCTGTGGCACGTGGTGAGCTGCAAGCAACCCCTCAATATCCACCTGACTTAATCTGTAAAAGGGCAACGAGGGTGAACATCCGGGCCTCGGAGCCTTAACACAGAAATCCCAACGGACTGCCTGCACACAGGTCCCCGCCTCCAACGTGCCCTCTCCAAAAGAGCTGGGCCTGCTTTTGTACCCAGCCGGTTGCTCAGTGATGCGCACCAGCCACAGATTTATTCTGTGGCACATGGTAAGCTGCAAGCAACCCCTCAATATCCACCTGACTTAATCTGTAAAAGGGCAACGAGGGTGATCATCAGAAGAAGGATCCTACAAGGAACCAGAAGTTGTGCCAGAAGGCGAGGGGCATCACTCAAAACTCTGTGGGGTACGGCAAGGCAAGACAGTTGCCCTGAATTGCGCCGAAGAGAAGGAACCTGTTTTCTGTTGCTCCAGAAGTTCGGACCAGAACCAACGGGTTGAAATTAAATCAGAAGAGTTTTCAGCTAAACATTAGGAAGAACTTCCTGACAGAGC
>NW_015168668.1:623786-660188 GCF_001447785.1 Gekko japonicus | reverse complement strand
GCGCGCGCACATCCGGCCGACACCCGGACCACGGCAACGCTCCCCTGCCGCGGGGGAAAGAAGATTTGGCAACCCTATCGGGAGGTGGTGGGCTCTCCTTCTCTGGAGGTTTTTAAGCAGAGGCTAGATGGCCATCTGACAGCAATGCGGATTCTGTGAACTGAGGCAGATCACGAGAGGGAGGGCAGGGAGGGTTGTATCAATGTTTAGTTCTCGTGGTCTTTTCTTACACGCCCAGGGAAATCCTGATTGGCACTTTGGGGACAGAAAGCAATTTTTCTCCTGGCCAGTTTGGCTGGAGATCCTGGAGGTTTTCTGTTGTCTTCTGGGCATGGAACAGTAGTCACTGGGGGTGTGGGGGGGGATAGTTGTGAATTTCCTGCATTGTGCAGGGGGTTGAACTAGATGACCCTGGAGGTCCCCTTCCAACTCTATGATTCTGTGAAGACTTTCCCAGCAGCAGCAGCTGCTGCTATTCTCTTATTTACTGCAAGTCTGTGAGCAGGCCTCATTGCCTTTGATGTTTCACGCAGCCCCTCAATAAATAATAAATGGAAGGCAATAAATAATAAAGATTATTGAGACAATTATGGATCTCCTCAGAGAGGCCAGCTTGGCTTTACTCTTTTGGAGCTTGGGGGGCCCCAAGATAGCTTCATCTTTACTGTGCATTCCAGAACCCTTGGAAAAGCTCAAACAATGACGACTGAACAAAACCGGAGGGTGCCTGAGGCTACATTCATGTTAAGCCAGAACAAAACTCTGTCCCAATTGTTATGCAGGAATGTGCTGAACCATTCATGCACATTTCAGCATCCATTGCCCACTAGTTCCCGAGGTACATAGCCAGTTGTGGCAAACAGCATCTCAAGGCGCTCCGATTTATTGACTGATTTATTGCAGCAGAAGCTTTTGTGGCTCAAAGCCCATAAAAACTTCTCCAACAATAAATTGGCTTGACTTTAAAAATCCCACCACTGGACTCTTTTTCTTTAAACATTAGCAAAGCCTTAACTAGTAAAGCTACAGCCCACAAATTCTCCTCCCCTTCGCTTTCCAGAGTAGATGCAACCCTCATCTCTACAGTGAGCAGAGGCAGCCTGGGAGAGGATGAACTGCCTGTATACTCGTACACATTTGCAGAACAACCTGACCATGGGCATGCTTTCAGTTAAACATTCTATCACACCCTTCCTCCAAGGATCTCAACGTCTCTCCTTTCCTTTCTAAAAGCTGGGCCACTTCATTTCTGTCTGCTTGAGAACTAAATGCCCTCATCTCCTCCAGTGTCTTTGCACTGATAAAAACTTCTACTTGAGGTTGGCGGACCTGCAATGGTCCATTCACGCATGAAAACGGCTACTAAATGAACAAATATGGATGAACGGGAGTTCCAATTCATTAAAGACTTTTAAGGACTTGTTAACGACTTTTAATTAAGTGCCTTTATATTGTAAGCAGCCCTCAAATGCCACAAGGTGGAAAGGTGGCTAACAAATGTTTTAAATAAAATAAGTTTAAGAAGCTGCACAGTTAGAATCTGAGGAAGAACATGCTACCTTCAAAGCACATGAAGAGCAAGCAATGCCCCCTAATGAGCGATGCTTCCAACATTTACGAGGAAAAAAACCCCTGTGCATGCTCTGATGAAAGTCGCCTCCCCCAAACTGCTCAGCCACACTTCCAGTAATGGACCTGAAAAAGAGTCTCCGTTCTACTGACACCGTTCTACAGTTAAGCAGTTGCCGGGAGCAGGGCTCAGCTCTCATTTAAAAACCGTTCGTCTAGAACGCAACAATTCATCTTGTCCCTTTTTCATTCTCGAGAATCTCCAGATCTGCTGGTGTCACTTATCTCTCCTTCCCCCCAGGAGACATTGGCATTTTTCAGGCCATTTATTTCATGCTGTAACTGTTGGGGCTCATACAGGAGTGGGAGCATGCTGCTCCGTGCTTGCGAGATGGAGTGGTGGGGAGTCACTTGCTACAGTCGTGCAGGGCTCCTTCACCAGCCTGGGGCCTCCTCGTCTTCTTAGAGGAGGAGAACAAATGGGCCTAATGAAACCTTTGGGTGAAGAACTGGCCAAATGGAGCAACTGGCTCAGAATCTGCCACCCACTGAAAATGGAAATGTGGCAATGCCCTCATTGTCAGCAGGTGCATCAGAGCAACATTCCCACATTTCTCACGTCTGAGATAGTCTTCTTTTCAGAATTAAAACTGAAGGCGTACTTCTTTCTTCCTCCTCTGAGGCAATACTTCTGGGGTGTCTCTGCACTGGGAACAATGGAATATTCCATTCATATCCACTGCAGGGATGGAAGCCAAGCCAAACAGAGAATCATGAAAACACACAGCAGGCAGCCTGCTGTGGGAAGATAATGCAGGGCTTAGAGGAAGTTTCAATTTTTAAAAATTAATTCCGTACAGTGAGGACTCTTTCCACCTGCACATCTTTGGCGGCTGCTCCTGTTCCTTGGTTTCTCAAGGGAAGTGAGGAAGGTTCCAGCGCAGCAAAGACTTCAGAAATGCTATAAACCAGAGCTATTCCAGAGTTTTTAAGGACCTTTAATGAAAGGTCAG
The DNA here is from genome assembly GCF_001447785.1 of Gekko japonicus. Lineage (NCBI taxonomy): Eukaryota > Metazoa > Chordata > Lepidosauria > Squamata > Gekkonidae > Gekko > Gekko japonicus. The sequence continues at coordinate 657,606 of NW_015168668.1, read as the reverse complement.
TTAATTGATGGGTAATGACCAATGTTCCCTCTAAGCTGCAGAGTCTTGTGAGCAGAAATTCTACCTTTTGAGCTACTGGCATTAAAGTTGTGAGCAGGCAATTTGGCTACTGCATAAATTAGTTTGCTCTGAAGCCGTCCTTCCTGAGCCAAGACAAAAATGTATGCGCCGGAGGCGAAAGAACTGTGAGCTAGCTCAAACTAACTCGGCTTAGAGGGAACACTGGTAGCGACTGAGACTGCTTTTTGTATTTTTCTATTCTATTTTTGTATGTACTGCTGTAAATTTAATGTTGTTTTAATGATTTAATGATAAAGCCACTTTGAATTGGGTAAAGCATAAAAGATACAAATATTTTAAATAACTTCCCTGCTGTACTGTAGGAGCTAGAAAAGATTCTTAAGTGTAAGGATGTGTTGCTGGCAACCAAGATCAAGATGATTCATATCACAGTTCTCCCCATTACTACGTATGGGCATGAAAGCCGGATAAAGAAGAACGCTGACAAGAAGAAAGTCGTTTCCTTAGAAATAAAGTGCTGGAGGAGAGTTTTACGGATACCGTGGACCGCCTAAAAGACAAAGAAATGGGCTCTAGATCAAATCAAGCCTGAATTCTCTCTGGAACCTAAAATGACTGAACTGAGGCTATCATACTTTGGTCACATTAGGAGAATACAAGAGTCACTGGAAAGGACAATAATGCTAGGAAAGCTGAAGGCAGCAGAAGCGGAAGATACGACATGAGACAGACTGACTCAATCAAGGAAGCCACAGCCCTGTTTGCAAGACCTGAGCAAGGCTGTTAACATTAGGATGCTTTGGAGATCATTCATTCATAGGGTCCCCAGAAGTTGGATACCGCACTTAAATTAAGGACCAAAAATTAAGAAAGCATAAACATACAGGCCAAATAATACTGTTGACCAAGTCGAAGTTATTCTGATAATGATTGTCTATCACCAAGGGAAAGAATATGGATCAAAAATCTCGTTTAAAGAATTCATAGTCATGGTCAGGTACACTTATTCCTGTTGCAGTGATTCAATCATGTACCTTTCTCGCTTGGTCAATTATCTATAGCTCTTAGATTATAGCCAGCTTTTAAGCTTCCTTGTTGCACAGAGAATCAGATTATTAATGCAATGAAACTAGTACTGGCTCACCTTACAGAACTGTTGCAAAGATTGTTGAGAATATATATTATACAAGTGGGAACCCGCAAGGACTTGCAAGAGCCATCTCATTCCTCCCTCCCCCACCATTCCTCTGTCCCCTTCCTGAAAGCCTCCATAGCCCCTCCCCCTTTCCTACTTCCTTCTCTCCTTCTGGGGTTGCCAACATCAAGGTGGTGCCCAAAAGATCTCCTGGAATCATAACAGAGAGATCAGTTCCCCCTTATGAGTTGTCAGCACCAGGCTGGGGAATTCCTGGAGATTTGGGGGTGGAGCCTTGGGAGGGCGAAGGAAGCAGTCTCAATAGGGTATAATGCCACAGAGTCCACCCTCCAAAGTAGCCATTTTCTCCAGGCAACCTATTTCTGTCATCAGCAGAGCAGTTGTAATTTTGCATGAGCTCCACTTCTCCACCTGGAGGTTGGTAACCCTAGGTCCCATGGAGGAAATGGCTGCTTTGGAGGATGGACTCTTTGGGATTATACTCCCCTGAGGTCCTTCCCCTCTTCAAACCCCACCCTTCCCAGGCTCCAACCCCCAAATCTCCAGGTACTTCCTAATGTGGAGTTGGCAAACCTATGTCTCCTCCTCACCCGCCAGCCTCCCTGTATCTGCCCCGTCTTCAGCTTCCCCCACTGCCTGGCAGCCTCTTCCTATGAAAACTGTGGCCCAGTTGTGTGAAGCTGGCCACTGGACCAGGCCCACTTCCATGGTAAAGGTAAAGGTTCCCTTGCTCGAAAGCCAGTCGAATCCGACTCTAGGGTTGTGGTGCTCATCTCCGTTTCAAAGCCGAAGAGCCAGCGTTGTCCGAAGACATTTCCGTGGTCATGTGGCCAGCATGACTAAACACCAAGGCACATGGAACGCTGTTACCTTCCCACCGAAGCGGTACCTATTTATCTACTTGCAATTTCTTGCTTTCGAACTGCTAGGTTGGCAGGAGCTGGAACTAGAGATGGGAGCTCACTCCGTCATGCGGCACACTCGGGTCTCGAACTGCTGAACTACTGACCTTCCACAGCCTGCAGTTCAGCGTCTTAACCACTTGAGCCACCGCAGCTCCTACTTCCATGGTAGGGAACCCTCAAGTGTTAGCCAAATTGCCTTGAATTATCAATTAGTCTAGGGGAGATTATAATTATTAATTGGCAATAGGCAAATTAGGGTTCACATCAATGTATACAGAAGTCCCACCTTTGCTGTAAGTACCAGAACAGACACAGAGACTGTATTCAGTTAAAATATGTCTTTAGAAGACCCTGATGCTGGGAAAGATTGAAGGTCAAAGAAGACGGGGACGGCAAAGGATGAGACGGTTAGACAGTGTCATAGATGCAATGAACATGAAATTGAGCCAACTTCAGAGAACGGCGGAAGACAGGAAGGCCTGGCGTGATCTGGTCCATGGGGTTGCAAAGAGTCGGACTCGACTGTGCGACTGAACAACAAATATATCATTCAAACAACACACAACCAACACACAACCACACACACATATGCTAAGAAATAAAGATAGATCCTTAACACAGTTGCATTAGCAGGACATTCGTTGGTTGGGCAATATTTACCTGTCTTCATTGATTGAGCCGTTCCAATGGAAGAACGGAGGGGTTTATAAATAGAAAATGGGGAACACGTGCTCTGAACCGGCAGAACCACGTGGACTCCAGCTGCAGACTAGAGGTTAAAGATGGAGGTTGGGTATGTGGATAGCAAGCTGGGCATAAGAGGATTAAAGCTTCGATGGGGTCGTGGAGAGGGTAAGAGAGAGAGACCATGTGGTTGGGCAGCATCTTTTATAACGTGGTGTGGGGGGGCAGGCTGAGCTGGCCACATCCCCCTGTGACACCTCCTGTTAGTCCGTCCCATAAAACATACTATTGGCTGGCTGGAAGAGGGGAGGGGGACTTTGGAGTGGTCAATATTGAGAGCTAGAAACTTAGACTGAGGACTGGCACCTGGATGAAGGACGACTGAATCATCAGGCTAGGGCTATTGTCTCTTGATGGCCCTAGCCGGCTGGCTGATGGTTGAGGAATTAGTTGCTAAGCAGCTATTACTGGAGTCTCAGAGCTACGTGCAGCTTTGCAGGTTTGGAGGAGGGGGTGGGGGTTGCCTACATGTGCTTGATGAAACTCCTAATGGAGTTTGAAGTTTTCTGTCCTCGTGCCTTTCCATGGCATGGCGTCTGAGGCTGTGTACAGGCTTATGGTACTGCTTCATCTCACAGCAGGTGAGATGTCTGGTGACTCTGGACCATCACTGTGGCGGCAACACTAAAGGAAGGTGTCCCTCTTTCAGGTGTGCAGTCTCAACAGGTATTCTCAGGTCTCCATGTTATACAGTCCCTTTGCACAGTTCATATTCCATAAAAACACACTGATAGGCTTGTATGGCAACACAAGGACATGTGGGGCGGCACCTCACGTTTCCTTTTATCCCCCTCCCCACTCTATTTCCTATTTCTGTCCTCCGGACAACCCCCCCATATTTTCTCCCCTTTCCCTGCCTCATTCTCACCTTCTCAGTCATTCACTGACCTACTTATATCTGCCTCCCTTCTTCAGCTATATTATTTACATCATTTATACCCCACCTTTCTCCACGATGGGGACTAACGCAGCTGTCATCATTCTCCTCTCCTCCTTTTTATCCAACAACAATGCTGTGAGGTGGTGTCGCAGGCAGTGACTACAGAGGCTCTCCATAGGCTGCCGCCACTCTGGTATGGGTCTCCTCAGGAGGGCCCAGAGCACCCGCCCGGCCCCTTACCCACTCTTTCTTTTCTTTCCCAGTAGGGTGTACTTTATGTGTGACTGAATGAGGCGTGAATAATAAACAATGTTATTTAAGAGGTCTAGTAACAGCCGGTTTTCATATAATTGGTAGAATAATGAGAACCGTAAAGATAGGTGAACAAGCAAAATAAAACACCCCTAACATGTCTATCTGGACTGTCCCTAGATGCCTCTTGGTGACGGGCTTCAAGCTGACTCACCCCCTCCCTGGAGGAAGGACCCCTCCGTCTGCAGCAGCCTCTCTGTGAACCCCCTCGCACTCTGGGTGAGGCCTTTTATCTCTTCTTCCCAGGCAACGCCCCCTACTCCTCTATTGGTGCACGTTTTCCCTCCAAATCCCCGGTTAACCACTCACAGGGTCCAAAGGGTGGCCTGGGAAATGTAGGACATGTAGCCACTCTAGCACAGGCTTCCCTATGCAGGCCAAGGCTCATGACAGGTGGGTTTGGCTGAACGTACATGACCGGCCCAAAATTACCCAGTGAGCTTCCACAGCAAGATGGGGATTCAAGCCTGAGTCTCCCAGACCCTACTCTGAAGCTCTAACTGCTACACCACACTAGCTTTCATAGGGGGGCTGCTGTTGAAGAAGACGGAGCAGCCAGACATGCAAGTTGGGTGCTATCAAGTCACCTAGATGTCACTTCTAGTCCTAGAGGTGCTAACCTCCAGGTGGGACCTGAAGATTTCCCCGAATTACAACTGAACTCCAGATCCAAACCACCACCCCCGCTTCAGAGGGTGGGCTCTGTGGCATTATATCCAGCTGAAGCCTCTCCTGTCCCCAAACCCTGCCCTCCCTCCTCAGACTCCAACATAAAATCTTCAGGAATTTCCCAACTTGGAGCTGGCAACTCTAGCCAGGCCTGGCCTCAAGATGCCCTCTCACAAAGTTCAAGATAGGCCTGAAAAGAGCCCTGCCCACTCCCCCATCTTTTTCTTCACAGAAACGCCAAGCCTGGAATCCTGTGGTTGCCTAGCAACAGCCACTGCAGAAAGCCATTGCTTAAAGCTACAGGCACTCCTTTTATCATTTCTGGATTTTTTAACATCCCCCCCCCCAAAAAAAAATATATGATTTTTTAGATTTCACATTTTTCTGCAAACCTTTTCAGGTTTGCCAAAAGATCTGTCTTGCCCGTCACAGCTCCAGTCACTAGGGTTGCCAGCCTCCAGGTGGGGGCTGGAGATCTGCTTTTACAACTGATCTCCAGCTGACAGAGATCAGCTCCCCTGGAGAAAATGGCTGCTTTGAATGGTGGGCTCTATGGCATTGTACCATGCTAAGGCCACTCCCCTCCCCAAACCCCGCCCACTCCTGGATCCACCCCCAAAGTCTCCAGGTATTTTCCAACCCAGACCTGGTAACCCTACCAGTCACTGGATTTAAGTATCCAAAGACTGACCAACTTCACTATTAGAAGATACAAGTGGGGACCCACAAGAAACTTGTAGAAGTGATTACCCAATTCCCCCCACCTCTGCTTCTTCCCCTCTCCCCCTGCTTCTCTCACACTTTCTCCTTCCTGCCATCCCTTTTCTTTCTCTGTTGCTCCCTCCCCCCTCCATGGCTGTCATGTCCTTTCTGGGCCCCCCATCACTCTTTCTGCCCCTGTTAATCTCTTGGCCTTCCACCTACTCCCCCCCACACACAGCAGCAGTGGCAGCCGCCGCTCAAATCACAACAGATTGCCAAAGTCAGAGATCAGTTCCTCTTAGGGTAAAGAATTATAGAATCATAACAGTTGGAAAGGACCTCCAGGGTCATCTAGTTCAACCCCTTCCACAATGCAGAAAATTTACAAGTGACGCCCAGTGACCCCTGTTCCAAGCCCAGAAGGTGACAAGAAACCTCCAGTATCTCCAGCCAAACTGGCCTGGAGAAAATGTGCTTCCTGACCACAAAGTGGCTATCAGGATGTCCCTAGGCGTGTAAGAAAGGGCCACAAGAACTAAGCACTGATACAACCCTTCCTGACCTCCCTCTCATGATCTGACTAAGTTCACACAATCAGCAATGCTGTCTGATGTCCATCTAGCCTCTTTGAAAACCTCCAGAGCCCACCACCTCCCAAGGAAACCTGTTCCACTGAGGAACTGCTCTGTCAGGAAGTTCTTCCTAATGTTTAGCCGAAAACTCTTCTGATTTCATTTCAACCCGTTGGTTCTGGTCTGACCTTCTGGGGCAACAGAAAACTATACGACAGTCTTTCAAGTACTTGAAGATGGTTATTGTATCACCTCTCAGTCATCTCCCCTCTAGGCTAAACATACCCAGCTCCTTCAACTTTTCCTCATAGGACTTGGTCTCCAGACCCCTCATCATCTTTGGTGCCCTCCTCTGGACATGTTCCAGCTTGTCTATATCCTTCTTCAATTGTGGTGCCCAAAACTGAACACAATTCTCTAGGTGAGGTCTAACCAGAGCAAAGTAAAGCAATACCATCAACTTCATGTGTTCTGGATACAATACAGCCCCAAATGGCATTTGCCTTTTTAGCTACCACATCACACTGCCGACTCATGTCCAGTGTGTGGTTTACTAAGACCCCCTAGATCCTTTCACACATACTACTGCCAAGACAAGTCTCCCCCATCCTATAATTATGCATTTGATTTTTCCTACTTAAATGCAGAACTTTACATTTATCCAAAGTGAAATTCATTTTATTTGTTTGAGCCCAGTTTTCCGGCCTGTCAAGATCATCCTGTATCCTGACTCTGTCTTCTATTGTATTTGCTACCCCTCCCAATCTAGTGTCATCTGCAAATTTAATAATCATTCCCTCTATTCCTTCATCCAAATCATTAAGATGTCGAACAGGTCCCAGGACAGATCCCTGAAGCATTCCACTTGTCACTCCTCTCCAAAAGGATGAGGAACCATTCACAAGCACTTTTTTTGGGTGCAATCTGCCAGTTACATGTTGGGAAATTCCTGGAGATTTGGGGGTGGAGCCTTGAGAGCATAAGCTTGGAAGTGACCTCAGCAGGGTATAATACCATAAACGCCACCTTTCAAAACAGCCATTTTTTCTGGGGGAATTGATCTCTGTCATCTGGAGATCAGTTGTAATTCCAGAAGATCTCCAGCCCTCACTTGGAGGTTGGCAACATTAGTTCCCCTGGAGGAAATGACTGCTGTGGATGGCATTATATCTGCCTGAAGTCCTTCCCTGCCTCAATCCCTACCATCCCCAGGCTCCACCTCTCAAATATCCAGGAATTTCCCAACCTGGAGTTGGCATCCCTATCTCATTCCCATCCAATAGCCATCCTACCTTTATTTGCCCCCCTGTCTTCAGCTTTCTGCCTCCTTTCCCCCTGCAACTTCTGCTGAGAAAAACTATGGACTTTCTCCACAGTGGGGACTAAAGCAGTTGGTATTTTTCTCTCCTTCTTTTTATCCACACAACAACCCTATGAGGTAGGTTAGGCTGAAAGTATGTGACTGGTCCAAAATCACCAGTGAGCTTCCACAGCAAGATGGGGATCTAAATCTGGGTCTCGCAAATCCTACTCTGAAGCTCTGACCGTTATATTACACTGACTTCCATAGGGTGGCTGCTGTTGAACAGCAGCAAGCAGCCAGGCCTAGTTGAATCACCCCAGAGAATGCTCCTAGGCCAAGACTTGCCAGCCTCCAGGCGGGACCTGGAGATCCCCTAGAATTACGACTTTACTCCAGACAACAGAGATCTGTCCACATGGAGAAAATGGGTGGACTCTGTGGCATTATATCCAGCTGAGGCCTCTCCCCTCCCCAAACTGAATCTCCAGGCCTGGCTCCAAACCTCCTGCTATTTAGCCATTTGTACTGCAGGAGGAATCCTTCCCAATCCCAAATCCAGTTCTGCTTTTTGCTTCCTCCCCTTTCTGTCTTGTCTGTCTTGTCTGTCTCTCTCCGTCTGGCTATCAGCCAGTCTCTCTCTCATTGTTGATGCAGGAGGGCCTGGAGTAGATCCCTGCAGCAGCCATTTCAAAAGGTATGGGGGGGGATTCAACCCTCCCCAAGGGTTTTTTTTACTTTTTGGATTTTTCTGCAGACCCAGGGAGTACCCTGAATCTGTAGAAAAACCTGTTGGGGGAGAGTGCACCTCATCTGCAGAAATAAGTATCCGCACGCAGAGGGGACTGCTGAGAATTAGATATATAGATGACATATTTTCTGCACAGATAACAGGATTGCAGTCCACAAAACAGTCCACAAACTTATTTGGGTAAATGACTGGGACTGTGTTCTACACTGCTGTGTACAGCTTACTGTGAGTAGGCTCCTGCTGTGTAAATTCTGCACCGCTTAATGCATCATGTTAATACTTATGCAATGCTTGAGTTCTATCTTTTATATTTCTGGTTGATTCCAGGCTTCTAAAACACTAATGCATTGTTTATTGAATGTTCCATTTTGCTGACTGCACTGACTCACTGCCTGTAATCCGCCCAGAGTCCCTGTGAGAAAGGATGACTACAAATCACATAAATAAAGTTAAAAATAAACGAAACAAGTAAGTGCTTTGAAGACTAAAAAGCAGCATTTATACAGCCAGTATGATGAGGGCTAGAGACTTCCCCAGGAAGAGCTGACGCCTTCAGGCCGGTGGGTTTTGAGCCCTGCGCTTACCCTCTTTGCTTTTCTCCTCTTCGTCCAGGCTTGGGATTCTCTGCTGCTCCTCCTTGACAGTCACTTCATCCAAGGCAGTCTCCGTAGCCATGGCATCCCCCAGAGACTTCTGATCCTGCGTCTTATGCCTTCGGGGCTGGCTTCGCTTCCTGTTTGCCCTGAAACCAGGATGGGAGAGAAGTGTTCAATATCTCATATGAAAGGGCCTCAAGCTGAGGGAGGAAAGCAACAGGTTATACTGTAGCCCGAGGAAACGAGAGAATGTTTGTCAGCCCTCTGGGAGAAGGCAGAGTGCGTCAGTCTTCTGGGAGAAGGCAGAGTGCTTTCCAACCCAAATCTCCAGCAGGCAAGTCTCTCCTTCTTGACCAAAGCCTTAAAAAACCCATTCACTGCTACCACTTCGGATATCAAAGGCATTCGAAGACACCTAATACTTCTTATTATTTTTAAAAAATAATCCCGGTATTGAGATACAACATTGATAGCATGGCTAGAATAGCCTCCACAGAGAGAGATGAGGTCCTGATATTCAAGAAGGAAAAAATATTCCGAAAGGAAAACCAGAACATTAAAATGATAGATAAGTAGAAAATGTCTAAAAATGTACAAGTCAACTAAAAGGAATGCACACAATGACTGGTGTCACTATGCAAGTTCTGAAGCCATTTGCAGCAACCCTCAAAAGCCTTGTGACCTCTTCCAAAAGGAGAAGCACCAGGAAATTCAAGCTAGATACCCCAGGGACTCTCCAGGGGCTCAAAGTGGTACAGCTCCAAGCACATTCATTCAAAACACAAAACGGCTCTCCACCGTTCTCTTCTAACTCAAGGGCCACGGTAATGAAAACTAGCAGACTAAAATCTTGCCATTAGGACTGGCTAGCAAGCCTAGTCTTTTTAAGCCATGTACATTCTCCCACCTGGCAGAACGGCCTGCCTGCCTGAGGAAGTCAGGAAGGCCCCTGCTCTTCTATCACATCCCACAGAATGCACAAAACAGAAATGTTCAGGAAGGCCTTTTTATAAAGGGATGAGAATTGCAATATAATGGAACAGTCCAGGAGGGTGCTTTTTATAAGGGAACAGGACTTTAGTCTGCTGCAATGTTTGTTGTATGTATCATGTATTATTATTTTGTTTTTACTGCATTCTCTTCTACTTTGCAATCCCATTTTCTGCACAGTTTATGGTAGGTCAAGGCCTTGGACAGTTTTCTGTTGGCTTCCGTTTTCTCATTTGGCAGTCCTCGCCTTCTTCTACTGTTTACTGGATGCCTGACCATTGTCTGATTAAACTGAGAAAAGTGGGCTATAAATGAAGCAGATGATAAATGGGGAGGGGTCAGAAGAGCAATCCTAAATGCTTCTGGAGCCCCGTTAAAAGTGGTCTGGTTACTATCAGTAGATCTGAAAAATCTCACACAATCCAGAATTGGGGTGGGGGCGGGGGGCGGAGGGACAAGCTAGACAAAGCTCCCTTTTCAAAGTTACGAGAAAGATGGGGAGTGGCCCTCTTGAGCTCTGCCACCCATACCGCCATGCCCAAATACTCCTTGAAGTTGACTAGGAAGGATGTTGACAAGCTCGAGCATGTCCAGAAGAGGGCAACCAGGATGCTGAGAGGGTTGGAATCCAAGTCTTACGGGGAAAGGCTGAAAGAGTTGGGTATGTTTAGCCTGGGAGAGAGAAGGCTTAGAGGGGACATGATTGCCATCTTCAAATATCTGAAGGGGTGTCATGTAGAAGATGGAGCAGATCTATTCTCTCTTACTCCGGATTGCAAGACTAGATCTAATGGGTGGAAATTACAAGGGAGTCGATACTGGCTAAATATCAGGAGAAACTTCCTAACTGTAAGAGTGGTTGAGCAGTGGAACAGACTGCCTCGGGAGGTGGTGGATGCTCCTTCGCTGGACGTTTTCAAGCAGAGGCTGGATGACCATTTATTTTTTATTTATACCACCTTTCGGGTATGTTGTAGGGCTATCTTTCGGCTATCCTCCTGCAGAGTGCAGGGGGTTGGACTAGATAACATTCTACGATTCTGCATTGGGCACTTAAGGGGTGCAAGGTTGCTGGGACGTTTCGGCTTCCCTCAGTCCAGCTAGGAGGAGCTCGGCTGGCGCGCAGAGGCCAGAAAGCAGGGGAAAGGCTGTGCTGTTCTCCAGCTTGTCTTGCTTGTGCTACAGTGCCCAGGATCACCCGGCACAGGCAAGGCGACGTCAGCACGCACAAATCCATGTGACTGCAGCAGAAAAGTGGCTACGGCGTCGTTAACGCTGGCTGTGACTGGCCATGCCTTGGTATGCCTGGACAACCAGGTCTGACACTAGCAAAGTCCTCCTCCTCTACCCTGCCTGGCAGTTCATATTGGGAGGTTGCTGGCTGTGGTAAGAACATCTTGCGTGTCTGGATGGGAAAAGTTGGCCTGTTCTATGTCAGAGAAGAAGATGGTTTCATTCAGAGTGACCTACATCCTTTGATTCATCACTAACTGGAACACTCTTGATATACACAGCTGGGAGGACTATTTTGGGACTGACGGATTTGAGGACACATTAAAAAATGTTTTGCTGTCATGTTTAACTCCAAAGGCACTAACTGCAGCCCCGCTTCCTACGCAACTGATCACGTGCTCCCTCCTGTCTCTGCAGCTCCTTCTGCCTTGTGAAGCCAACAGCCTGTCAGTCTGGGCTGGGGAACACATCCTAGCTCTCCTCGGTGAGTTTTTCAAACGTCTGAACACCTACACAGAACCAGCGGCACAGTCAGGAGGCTTCATAACTGGGATTTGTAACAAAACATCATTCCAAAGGACGACACGCGTCAAAAACTTTTCTCTGTGGTAGGGAAGCAAGATTGACAACTGGCCTCTTGGTACACTACATGCACATGTCTTCAAGGGCGTGTGAGCAAGGTAACTACTTTGCACTTTACTGAATGGCCGCCTCCTGCCTTCAGTCCATTTAAAGTAATGGTGCCTCAAGTTGCCTGCATGTTTTACCTCAGAGAGGTTTCTGGAGGAGTTTTAAGCAGCACCTCCCACATTTCCCAGGTGAGAAAGCAATACACATTCTTGCACCCCAAAATTCTCAGTTCCCTGTTTTTGTTTTACAGTCATCTGGAGCAGGGATAGGGGAGGGAAACTTTAAAAGCTGTGACACGTGTGTCCAATTAAACAGCCTTATTTTCTGCCACTGGACAAGGAAAATTCATAGGAAGTTTTCAAGGGTATTTTTAGCAAACCAAAGATTTTAAAAACATGTTGGCATTCCCATAATGTTTTGTATGTATCTGAACTCTGTTTTTTAAACTGCAGTAATGATGTGTGCTTGGGAGGAGGGGGGTGATTTTACTGTTTTTAAAAAGTACTTTTATCATGTATGTTTTAAATTGTTAGCCGCCTTAGTGGCCCCCTGTAAGGGCAGAAAGGCAGGATATAAATTCTGTAAATAAATAAAGAACCATTTTTACTCAGTGGAAAAAATTCTGAACTACAATTCACAATGCAGGTTTCCACAACACTGGATCAATGCTCCCTCTAAGCTGTGGAGTCTTGTGAGCAAAAGCCCTACTTTGTGAGCTCCTGGCATTAAAGTTGTGAGCGAGCGATTTGGCTGCTGCGTAAATCAGTTTGCTCTGGAGCCCATCCTTCCTGAGTGAAGACAAAAATGTGTGAGCAGGAGGCTAAAAAACTGCGAGCAAGCTCACACTAACTCAGCTTAGAGGGACCACTGCACTGGATAGTAATGTAATGAACAAAGCCACCCGCGAATCTGAACAGGGAACCGTTGCTGAAAGAGAACGGGGCAGTCTCCCTAGGACCGCCCATTTTCTCAGACATTGCAGAAGACACTTGAGAGTTCACTCCACCAAAGAGCGCACCCCCACTGGACAAGAACTGGGCTGGGCTCTGCAAGAACAATGGGAGCAGCACGCTAGGATTAGCGTCAGGATCCTTCCGACTGGCGGAGTTGCCCATCAGGCTGGCTTTGTGTCAAACTGTGCAGGCACGGGACCCAACTTGCTGGTTTATAACTGGCCTCCGCAGCCCAGCCCTCCAATACAAGCTTCTAAGGTTATACCAGCTCTTTGACCACTATTACCTTAATGCTTTCACCTATGGGCCTTTTTTCTCTCCCTGCCTCCTCTCCACCTTTTCCCCATCCATATTAACTGCTTGAACACTGAAACGGGCACCACTGAAAAGACGTTATGGACGCAAGCCACTGTCTGTGGTACTCCCACCTGCCTGCAGGCCTGCTCCTTCCGGGAACCTTCTAGCATACAGAAAGGCCCTTGGCAGACCAGGCTCCAGATCCATGCTCTATGGACATGTCAGCACAGCAGCAGAAGGCAGGAGGAAGGGATGCCAATGAATGGACCTCCATAACAATATGGTATTGCAACTTCAGCTGCAAATGGGGAAGACAGGCTAAAAGATGGCATGCACCTCAGCTCAACTCAATATGTTCCCGCTGAACTCTTGCTCAGCTCCTCAACTCAATATGTTCCCGCTGAACTCTCTCCCTTACGCAGAGATTTTTCTTCTCCTGGCAAGTATGCCTGGGAGATTGGAGGGGGGGGGGCATTGTGTTACGTGTCTCCTGGCACAGCAGCCCACTTATAAAAGGCTTCTGATCCACTGAAATGTTGTGAAATGAGATCACCACTCTCTACCTTACAGTCTGCTCTGCAGACCAATTAGCTTTAGCCCCCAATCAATTAGCCATTAAGTAAACAGCAACCATGTCAGACCAACAGCTCGTATGCTAGGCACATGGGGGGGGGGACAACAACACACTCACGGTATCAGGGGCTCCTAAAAAAGAGCATCTAGAATAATATTTCAAATTCTTAGGGCCGGAAGAAGAACTTTCAAAATTCCCCAGTGAAATGAGATCACCACTCTCTACCTTACAGTCTGCTCTGCAGACCAATTAGCTTTAGCCCCCAATCAATTAGCCATTAAGTAAACAGCAACCATGTCAGACCAACAGCTCGTATGCTAGGCACATTTGGGGGGGGGGGACAACAACACACTCACAGTATCAGGGGCTCCTAAAAAAGAAAATCTAGAATAATATTTCAAATTCTTAGGGTCGGAAGAAGAACTTTCAAAATTCCCCAGTTCAATTTATTTATTTACAACCTGGGATGCCCAGGGAGCAGCAATTTGTCCAGCCCTGGTTCTAACCACATTGTGCTCAGCAAAACAGAAGGGCCAATGAGCTCCGCTCAAGAAGAAGAGACGATTAAGCACAATGACAGCCTGAAAAACAAAATACTCCACCAGCCCATTCTCCTGGCTGCCGAGAGCAGACGCGACACGGTTGCTGATTGAGAGTTAACAAGGTTCCCGAGTAGAAAAAGGGCACAAGTGGTGTGCCAGAGGCCCCATCTGAGCAGAGAAAATGCATTTCAGTTTAATACCACGAGACACTTTCCCCAAAAGAGGATTAGGGTAGGAACTGCAGAGGTGGAGGAGAGAAAGCAAAGAAAGAAAGGTGGCGGGGTGCTGGTGGTGAGTTACGCTTATGAGATCACCAACTGGCAATCGACCTGCAGAGAAAAGTGACATAAGCATGATAATTGAGGCAGAGCACACTGCTGAAGCAGTCGGGGCCCAAGAGCTCTGGCTGCACTGGGAGACAGAGCCTGAGTGCAGACCAAGGAGTGTGTTCACACTGCGGGCCTTAGACCTGCATGGAGGCTGACTGCATCTCTGCAAAACAGCCAGGGAGGTGGGAATCCACTGACAATCGACACAAGGAGAGGCTACCAAAATGAGAAGAGGGTAAGGCTGAAGAAGGCACATGTGGTTTACGTTTAAATTACACATCTGTACATTGTAGTGCTCACCCCCAAATATATTTTTTGAAGTGCTAACGATGCAAAATGTTATTTATTAAGTTCAGAGAGGCCCAGAGGCATTCTTGGCCTTTGAGTGCAAGGCGCCATCACAGATCTGTTTTCTTGTACTCTGGGATACTGCTTCATAATGCAACACATTCTGAGCTTCTCTGACCCTTTGAGAGTGGGATTAAAAATACATCAGAGGGAAGACAGTGGGGTGTGCGGGTGTGAAAGACATCTGCTCGGTCCATCCTCTGAGAACAGGACGAGGAGCCAAGGGCACTGTTAGAAGGCTGGAGGGTGGCCTCTGGAGACAACATCAAAGTCATCTCCAAGCAGAGCGGACAGGAGGACATCTTATCCGCTGAACCGGTCTGGCTCAGGTTTCTCGTACAAGAAAAACGTCTCAAGGGACGCCTGTGTCTTCCAGCCAGTATCAAACTATCAATTGTGGAAAGAAAGACTAGCCCTGGCAAGTGATGAGCCTACAGAAATGGCTCAAAGTAGCATGTGGGCAGCTTTTAAGTCAGTGTGGGGTGTGGCGGGACTGGCCTGAAGAGCCATGCCCTCCAACTCCCTGGAGGAGCTTTTCTTAACCTCTCAGGTAGTCCACCACCAGCACCTGCCCTTTTGTAAGGAATTGCCCACTGGGAGGGGCAGGACTCCCAGCTTCCCTTCCATATTCAGAGGCCTTGCCTCAGTGTCTTCTGCTGCCCTGTGCTTGGTCACCACAGGGACAGATTAATGCCTTGGGTGCCCTTGGAGGAATAGCCACTTGCCTGGCTTTCCCCTGGCTCCCCTCTTCAGATACCGTGTCCAAGATGGTGGAGGTCTATGTGGTACAGAGAACTGCTCCCAACATCAAAAGTTTAAAGTACTTATTAAAAAGAAAATGTTTACAAGCATACTTTTAGCACAGCACCAGATTTGAGCAAGAGATAGAAAATAAATTGGTAAAAAATGCAAATCCTCTGTCTCTCTCTCTATACATTCACAGCTGTTAAAACAGGACAAGTGCTTTATCTTAGGAAGTTATACATCTCCCTTCAGATGTCCAGGCCAAGCACATGGTTAATGGCTGCCTGCTTGCAAACCTCAGCTCAGAGTTCTCCTGAACGCTGCATCCCAAAGAAAAGAGCTACTTCCTCCTGCAAGGAGGTTTTGTTATATGTTTCCCCTCCCACTTGACCTGGTCAGCCCAGGTCAAAGTAGTGTTTTCTCCAGCTCCTTCCTGGATATTATTCCTGGAGCTGTTCTAGCCTAAAGCCCTTCAAGCTCTGTTCCCTGCCTGGAGAAGAGGGGAGAAGGTGAAAAGCTTGACCATCCCACTGTTTTTCCTGCTAGATCTATTAGCATTTGTAAGGAAGTAGGCCAAGGTACAATCCAAATGACTCCCCTCTCCCTGCCTGTTCTCAGTCCAAAGAAAGGGGGGGGGATTAAACCGCCAAGTGGAGGTTTGCTTCTTGCCAACCTCCCAGGAGAAAATGCATTTCTTCACATGGGGAAATGTATTAAGGGGAGTAAGGAGGAGAGAAAGGGAAAGCAGGAAGGAGACAAGCACATTCCATGATTATCTGAAACAGTAAGAACCAGCAACTTGTCATTAAGAAATTAACCGGAGAAAGGAAGAAAAAGTTGGAAAATGCTAAATCTTTGCACCAGATTAATCAATACAATGTTTGTGAGGAGCCTATGAAAAGGGAGGCTACACAGGTAGTCCTAGCTGTATCAAGCCCTCTTCACCAGGATCCTGAAACTTAATCCTGAGTAGTGTAATAAATCCAGTGTGGAAATAAGCTTGACACATGACAGCCATCTGAAATGCAAGAATAAGTCAGCCCGGCTCAAGTCAGACATGTCAAGAGCTAAATGACCTGACAGGGATACTTCAAAGTTATGACAAGGATCTGAGGGAGTCAAATGAGGAGTTCTCTGCCTGTGCTGCAAGGGCAGGTTAGGGAGAAATGACAAACCTCCAGGGGCCGCAGTCAATCACTGTAAACTAGGCACCAGCCTGGAACACAGAGCAAGCTATTCAAGCTCTTCTAGAGAAGGGAAAAGGCACAATGAATGCCACCTAATTGAGAGGAAAATCCAATCTGGCAGCCATTTTATGTAAAATCTCACCCCCAAGGAGAGTTCCAAAAGCCCACGCAGAGCTGCTGGGGACAAAATGAAACCAACGGCACTGAGAAGGTCTGGAAGAAGCCTGAAAAAGGGCTGCATTCATGCAGGCAGCAGAGCACAGAGACAGGTCCTCCAGGAGAGCTTGCTCTACCCTTTGTGCTGCCTACGTAGCCTCCATGTACAAGAAAGTGTTCATTTCATCTACCCTACAAGGGAGGCTTGGGCTTTGTGAAGTCAGGGGAGAAGAAGTCCAGAGTTCTCCTCTCTTGGGTACTCCAGACAAGAAACATTTGTTTGCTTGGAAGCAGACAAGGAAATGTAAAGAGCCCTGCTGGATCAGAACAGGGGTGCATGTAGTACAGCACCTTTGTTTCACACAGTGAAACAGATGCACCTGGAGGAAAGGTGGGGTGGGCTTTTCCTTGGCACAGTTCCAACGAGCAAACGGTTCAGGAGGAGAGGCAACATCCCTACTCCCTTTGGCACCTCATCCAAACCACTCCACAGAGTGTCTTTGGATATTCTCAACAATTGGGGAGAGGGAGACAGTCGGGGGGGTGGGGGGGAGTTTTGCTTTGTTTTTACCTGCGTAGCATCTTTGCTTTCAACGCAGCCTTGATCTGATTCCAGTCTTCCAGCTCTGGGCTGCTGAGAGCCGTGGGTTTCATGTGGTCCAAGACCGTGACGTCTTTTCCTTGCTTCCACAAATCATAACGGTCTGGTTGGAGAACCCGTACAAAAACATCCATGGAGATCTTCACCGTATCTTTCCGGCACGTGCACTGCAAAAAGAGGTCCACAATATGAGTCCAGCATCACAACAAAATGAGCGGGGGGAGTGGGGAGAGAAGGTAGCCAAGGACCCCTCCTGTAAGCCCCACAGCCATTTGTGGTCTGGCACCTACAAGCCCCACCCAGTGTAGAAACCAGACTGGTGTACATTGGTCTCCCCTCAAAATCTACTAGGAAACTCCAGTTGATGCAGAATGCCACAGCTCAGCTATTATCAGGAGCTACGCGGAGCATGCATGGCACTCCCATTCGGCACTCGTTCCACTGGATGCACATCAGTTTTGGGGCTCAATTTAAAGTACTGGCTATCACATACAAAGCCCTTCATGGCCTTGGACCCTCATATCTGCAAGGCAATCTCTCCCCCTACGCTCTGCTACAACCGCTTTGCTTATCCGCGCAGGGCCTTTTGCTGGCTCCAAGCTGCAAACGGGCAAAATCAACAACTGCCCATGCACGTGCCTTCTCTGTTGTGCCCCCCACCTTGTGGAATGGCCTGCCCAAGGAGGTCAGGAAGGCTCCCCCTCTCCTGGCTTTCCACAAACTATGCAAAACTGAATTATTCAAGAAGGTTTTTCTACACAGATAATAGGGTAAGCACTGTACAAAATGATTCACAAGGTTACTCAGATACATCATTAGGGACTGCAGTCTATAATACTATGTATTGTTTGCTGTAAGCTGGATCCTATTATGTAATTTTGCGTCATTTAATGTGTCACTTCTGTTTTTTAGATTTCTGGTTGAATGTCCCATCTGTTAACGTGGCATCGCAAGTCAATTGATCATTTGAAGGGATTTGACTACAATGACCCCCAAGGTTCGCAGATGGAAAAATGTTACAACATCTTATTGTAAAACACTCTCCTATATTTTGGTACAAATAGTTTGTACGCTCAGAAAGTTCCAATCTTAAACTCGAAGAGAGCAAGGTCCATATGCCACAGCATACAGATTCTGGTAACCTAGACTGCAACCTCTTTCTTGGATTGAAGTCAGCACAGATTTGTCCCCAACAGGTTCTGCCAGACCAATCTCATTTCCTTCTTTGATTGAGCTACGAGCTTACTGGATGGAGGGAATGCTGTCGATGTAGTTTACCTGGATTTCAGTGAAGCTTTTGACAGGGCTCCCCATGATGTTCTGATGGGTAAACTAGAGGACTGTGGACTGTAGGACAGGTGGATAGGGAACTGGTTGGAGAACCACACAGAGAGAGTAGTTGTCAATGGCATTTCATCTGAATGGAGGGAGGTGTCCAGTGGGGTGCCACAAGGCTTGGTTCTGGGCCCAGTACTTTTCAATATTTTTATAAATGATCTGGATGAGGGTGTGGAGGGGCTACTCATTAAATTTGCAGATGACACCAAATTGGGAGGAACAGTGAATACACCAGAAAATAGAGACAGAATTCAACGAGATGTGAACACCCTATAAAAAAGGTCAATGCGATCTTGGGGTGTATCAAGAGAGGCAAAACATCCAAATCGCAAGATGTCATTGTCCCGCTGTACACTGCATTGGCCTGGCCACACCTGGAGTATTGTGTGCAGTCCTGGAGGCCTCACTTCAAAATGGATGTGGACGGAATGGAGCGGGTGCAGAGGAGAGCGACAAGGATGATCGCGGGCCTGGAGACCAAGCCCTATGAGGAAAGGCTGCCCTGGGAATGTTTAGTCTGCAGAAGAGGAGGTTGAGGGGGGACATGATTGCTCTCTTGAAGTATTTGGAGGGGTGTCAGTTGGAGGAGGGCCGGGAGCTCTCCCTGTTGGCAGAAGAGGATAGGTCTGTCTATGATGGGTTTAAATTAAGGGCGGGAAGGTACCGGCTGGATATTAAGAAAAACGTTTTGAGAGGAAGAGTTGTGCAGAAGGGGAATCAGCTGCCTAGGATACATGGTGAGCTCCCCCTTACTAGCAGTCTTTAAGCAGTGGCTGGACAAACACTTGTCACGGATGCTCTAGGCTGATCCTGGACTAGATGGCCTGTATGGCCCCTTCCAACTCTGTGATTCTATGATACCCAGGCCTTCTCCAAATTGTAAAGTAATAATGCCAAACAGAAGATGCAGCATGTTAATTTCTTAGATTTCTACTTTCTTCCATTTACTCATATGTACACCTTCCAGTTCTGAAGAGGCGTAACTAGAAGACGGCTCTCTAGTCTACGGCAAGGCAAATTGTCAGCCAAACATTTATGGTGGTAATCCTTGGAATAGCTGCTAATGAACACAGCCCCACCCCCAGACTTGTAAACTGCCATCGTTACACATTTAGGGAGTCCCTAGAATAGCTCTGAGCATTAGAGTCCATATCCTCCCTACGTTTAAATTACATCCGTCAAGCTGAACCAACTGCACGTGGGCGCCAGCCGTAAAATGTCAGCCAACAGGGCAGCTCGTGAGGGAAAGCAGGAGAGCATGGAGGACAAGGAAAAACCTCATCTAGGCACAGGAAGAGATGTGGGGAGACTGTGGTGAAAGTGCCAAGGGGGGCTGAGGTGGAGGGGGCAGGCCAGGAAGGGTTTGGGCAAGAGGGAAGCTGTGAACAAAGAGCTCCAGGAGATGGTAGGTGAAGGTGGCAAGGCCTGGGGAAAGAAGGAACTACGGATTGTATAGAATTTCTATACGGTATAGAATTCTATACGGTATAAAAATCACATGTAAATAAATAAAATAAAAATGGTAAACAGCCTCACGGTTAGGCTTGGTGCTTCTGTAAGGTATCAACAGACGTGCAGGGCAGCCTGGGAGGCGGAGAGATCTATGGGTCAGAGGAGGTGGGTCGCAGATATTCACAGTGCCAGTTTGAACCAACCAATTTTAGCTGCAGGTTTCACCTCTCAGCTTCCCACCCGTCTTCCATTTCCACTCCTAAACATGCAAATATTTATGGCTCTGGGAGCGAAGTGATTTTGGGGAGAGGCACTCCCTTTGCCACGTTCCTTTCCAGCCCCAGCTTCTCTGCTGAAGGACTGTTTTCCCCCTCCCTCCATTTCTCATTTCAGAGTGGGAGTTCAGGGCACCACCTTCTGCTCTGCAGAGGGGGAAAAAACAAGCTGCGAACCAGGGAACAGCAATAACCGGCCCGCTGGAGAGAATATTTATGGCCCTGAGATTTCCAGCAAACCCAATTCGCTTAATGAAAAATAGCGGAGGAAAGAGAGAAAGAAAGGCTTCGGAATGTAATTTGGCCAGGGAGCCGTGGAACCACAGATGGTGCCCATGTTTCAGGTTCCTGGAGAGGTTGAAGCTCTCCTGGGCGCCTCTATCAATAGAGGCTTAAGGGATTTGTATTGAGCGGCTTTCCAATAGTTTTTTCCTTAAGTAATTACAAAGGGGGGGGGAGAACTTGTAAGAGCTGCTTGGGAATGGGCAACACTGTACCCCAAAAAGGCATGGCTTCAGTTTGTGCCAACAAAAAAACCCCGTCCTCCTTTGCAGAAGAACCAAGTTGTATAAACAAGGAAAGAACAACCCCCCCCTGCCCCTCCCACCCCCACCTGATTCACACAGACCAGCCCCACCAGAAAAGAGATACTGCCGGGGAAATGTCTTCTCAAAGGAGACTTACAGGTGAGTCTGCAACCCTCACTAGCCCACACTTGTCTTTTTATTAGCCTGCCAAGTCTGTGCAGATCCATGGCATACAGGAGAGACACCTGGCCGGCCACCTAGAGGCAGCTGGACATCTACAAGCCCACATTAAAGCACCAGGCTTGAAGGACCGCGGGATCCATAACCTGCAAGTTGTGCCACTGTGACACACTTTGTTGCCTGTGGCCCAACAGTGAACCAGTTCAAGACACTGCTAAGGGGTGGGGGCAGAGGGTAAGGCCCTGTTCCCGACAGTATGGAGAGGAGGAAACAGCTCCCCCTACTTCATTCTCCTACCTCCCAAGGGCACCTGCAGCATGGAGCATCTGAAGCATTCTTGCTTCTCTCTGGCAGATTCCAGGGGATCCCCTACTCCAGCAGGTGTTGTCCTTGTAAGAAGGACTGTGTTGAAACTGTCCCCCATGTTCTCCTTCAATGTCCCTTTTATCTGGTGCCCCGCCAAGATCTTTTGTATCCTATATTAGCTCAATTCTCAGAAATTCCCGACGATTTTAAGGTTCTGTTTTTGCTTGATAATCAAGATACGGAAATAATCGAAATAGTAGCAAGGTTTCTTCTTAGTGCTATTGTATGTATATACGTATGCCAATAAAGGCTTGTAAAAAAAAAGCATTCTTGGCCTTGTGTTTCTTCCACCTCAAAGTGAAGAACCTATTACAGGCACCAATTGATAGCGTGTGCCAGATTTTTACTAGCTGAACACTGCCTCCAAATGAATGCACAGAGTTCCTAAAAATGCCGCCTTTTTTCTTCTCTGGCGGAGACAAAAAGAGCTGCCAAGCTGCAACCGACTTACAGAGACCACGTATGGCTTTCAGCGCAAGAGATGCTCAGAGGTAGTTTGTCACTGCCTATCTCTGTGTAGTCTAATCCTGGGTTGGAGGTGAGGTTATACCCAGAATAAAACTTCAAGGTGTCACTGGACTCAAACTGTGTTTAGATGCTACACTGGGTGACTTCAACAGTTTGATAAGTTACTGCAGAGCATTTAAAACACATGAAATCTGGGGATTCAGAGACAATGTTACACATATTGTTATAACATTATATTGCTATAATGATACTGACGTGCCAAGCTTTAAACACCAACACCAGGGCAGTGAGAAGAAACAGCTGGAGTGGGCAGGACCCGAAAATCCTAATTTTCCCGCCCGCATGGCAGCCATCCAGCTCTGCTGTGCTAATTTCCAAAACTCTGGAGCAACGCAGGTTTCGGAAAGTTCAAGGAAAAGCCAAGGAAACCCCACGGGGTACATGAATGCACCACGGTGCTGTGTGGAAGCGGGGGGGGGGGATCACTTCCCAGAAAAAAAAACCCCGTGTGGCAACAGCATAGATCCAAAACCACTCCTCTAGGATAGAGAGTTACACCAGGGGGGGGGGGGAGAGACTTCATCTGAAACTTTTATCTAGCTGCAAAGATGAGTTTAACCTAACCTCTAACCATTAACAGTACACACTCAAACATTTCCCTGGCAAAGCTATGGGCGATGTTTTATTTCATTGCAGAGCTTATCCCATTCCACTGTGGAGCACGGCTCCAGCACAATGGAAGAGTCACATCAACTTAACTCTCTTTTCTTTAACTTATTCTGTATTCTCATAGACAGAGGACTTGGAAGGGCAAACAGTAACGTTCAGATGAACTGACAATTCGGGAATTGGGGGGGGCATTCTTGAACACAACAGGGCCTACACCATTCTTTTGGTGCGCCTTTGTTCACCACAGACACCACACCAGGATGCAAAACACCCAAGCACCCAGCAGCCACGGCCACGCCCAAACTGGGCCTGGTGGCCAGCGCCTGACTATGGGGTGTCGCCCTCCCCCGGCTCCCACAGGACATGGCTCAGAAGACCACACTGATCACAATCCTCTTTGGGGGGAAAGTGTCCCTCCTGTATACAAGAAGTTTGTGAGAAGAAGTCGGGAGGACACGCCCAACGGAATAAACCCTCAAGGCTGAGGGCCTTTTTGTCATTTTCTGTTTATGTGAACACAGCCCAGGCAATTCTGCGGCTTGGGGCGCGAATGGGGAACCAGGGATCCCTCACTCAGCTTTGATTTACCGGTGCCCTTACTCTGGGCTCTGCTGCAATGAGGGTCTCCTCTCCAGCATCCCCTCCCGTTCCCTCTGCAGCTCTGCAATCCAACAGCAGGCGCATTTCCCTCTCCATCTCATCCCCCCACACACACACACACTCACCTTACACGCACAAATCCACCATGATGTATGTTTATATTTCAATTTCAATTTTATTTTATAGCTTTCACACTGGCGCGCATGAATAATTGACGGTGGGCCACAGTCCTCAGGGGCCTCTTTTCCACCCAGGCGGCTGATATTTCCTCCGCTGCTGAGCAACTGTGCTGCGTTGCCCCCACAGAGGCCTCTTGCCAGAAGGGGGGGGCTCCTCCCTGCCCTCCCTCCCTCCCTCCACCGCAGCTGCTTAAGCCTTTCTGGGGCAGCTGCAAATCAGAGCACTTCTGACGGACACAAAGGGACTGGGGGGGACAATCTTTCTCCTCCTTCACTGTGTCAGATGCTTCCATCAGGACCATAAACCAAGCACACAACTGTGCCTCTCTGCTTTCTCGCTGGGTCCGGACTTCATTAACCAACTTGACACCATCTCTCAGGGCATGAATATGGAATGCGGCTCCACCACTACAAGAAGAAACTAACCTAATGCCATTCCATGCCCCTCCGTCTGATGCCACACTGATTGTTTTATTCTTCACGCTTTGATGCTTTCGCAAAGGCCGACTGCTCTTTGGGATCAATGGGACGGTCAGCGAGAGGCAAGCTACACGCTTTGAAAGAGCAGGTGGCACCACTGTGCTGGGGGGCTCTACTGCTTTAGAAGAGGCACACAAGGGAAATCACATGACTCAGTGCTCCAGCATGAAAAGCAGAAGAGAACACGCGTCCAGGCTAGAACTCCCTTCTTCCCCAAATACCTATAATTGCCATAATGCGATCCCCTACCTCCCAGCGGATTGTACCACGTGCATTTTCTGAATAGATTGTAGTGTCGATTGTGGGTCTCCAACAACACCTTCCCTGACATCCACCAAGTATTTTCATAAAGCAGGCGGAGCCAGGTGGGGTTTCTAACCAGCAGGACTTCTGACTGGCCACTGGAGATCTGATTGACTGAGCAAATTAAAATACGTTTTTGGCAGTCTCTCTCTCATTCCCTTTTCCCAGTGCATTTTTAAAAATTGTTCCCATTGTCCTTGCTTCCGTGTGTGTGTGTGCGCATGCGTGGCTCCACCACCCACGGCAGCCTAGGGTTGCCAAGTCTCACCTTGTTCTGGAGCGGGGGACTCCCGGGTTGATCCCGAAGTGCGCGCGGGCCGCATCCACATCACCAGGAAGTGACGTGACGATGCTGGGCACGCTGGGGGCGGGGCCACGACCATCCGAGGGAAAACCATAGAGTCCCGCCCCCAGCGTGCCCAGCGTCGTCACGTCACTTCCTGGTGACGTGAACGTCGGGGTGGAGTTCCCCCCGGGGCCCGATCCTGCGGTGGCCATTTTGTGGTGGTTGCATCCCGGGGGGACTTGGCAATCCTACGGCAGCCATTTTGTGGTAGTTGCACCCACCACCATGTGGTGCCCACAGACTCAGAAGGGTTGGGGATCCCTGGTGCAGATCACAGCTGTGATGCTGATGAAGTGGTTTATCTTTAACCTGTACTGCACCCTTTGCATGTGATACGACTGCCTTCTTGTCCACCAAACAGCTTCTGAACTTTGCATCTCCAAGGAACCCTTCCACATTGAATCCCCTGCTACGGAACCCCTGCACATCTGCCATGGGACTCCAAAATACAGGCGAAGATTCGGGGGCCTGTTCTTGGGCGCACGTGGGTCTCCCAGACTCAGCCTGTGCCATTTCCTTCAAGGATATATTATTTGTTTGGATGGAGAGGGATATAAATGTAAAACAAACCAGAAAATTTAACTGCATGTCTGTGGTTGATACAATAATTGCTTAGTCCAGGAGTGGCCAAACGTGCTTGACGCAAGAGCCATATAGAATAAACATCAGATGTTTGAGAGCCACAAGACATGACCAAATATCACACGTTTTTATTGGTAAATATGCAAATTTGCTTTTTATTAACATTAAATGAGACTGCCAAAAATAATAACAAAAGTGGTAAAAGCACATATTGATAATATTTATTTGTCCAATGATAATTGGTTTGCTAACGATATTCAGCTTCCCCAGCCACCCTGCCGGGAGCTGCACAATGTGTGTGAAAGAGCTGCATGCGGCTCCCGAGCCACAGTTTGGCCACCCCGGGCATAGTCCAATGATGCAACCAGATTCCACTTTTCCACAGAGGTAACCTAAATTTGTTGCTAGGCCTTAGTCACAGATACATTTTCTGAGCCCCTTTCCTCTAAAAATATAGTTTCTTTTTTCCCTGCACAACAACACTGATGTCTACATATTGCTTCTGAGCCCAGACCATGTGAACCTTGCTTTTGTTTACTTCCATGTGGCTAGTTTCTGTTTTCAAACTGTAATTTTACCCCTGTTCTCCCAGCTGGCAAAACCCAAGGTATATTTAGGCATCCTGGGAGGCAGCAGCTTGCAAGTCCATCTCTAGCACTGTGAATATTTGTAATTAGTCATTAGTGTTTTAATCAAAAGAAAGGAATTTACACTTTCACATTTTGTCAGTGTTCCAAACAGTGTAGTTTTATGTGCTAAATTAGGCCTGCAATGTCTTTTATGTTCTTAAAAATAGTCAATTAAGTTTAGGACAGATAAGAAAACAGCATGTGTCCTGTTCCCCGTTCCACCCCAACACACACCCTCCCATCACCATCACACACGTTTCCCTCTGGGCTGTACAACTCTAGCTCAAGTCAAAAATGCCCCAGAACACACACCTTCTACCTGAGTGAACTGGGGAAGACCAGCAGGGATGGGCAATCCATCTCTCACTATTTGCCATTCCTGAACCTCTCAGCGAAGAACCCTGACAAGCTTCCAACACACACCAGGGTTCCCTAGGACACAGCTTGAAAAGCTCCGCTTCCAAGATGATAAATTACTCTGCCGCCTTGCTGAGACAATCTTGACGGGGCTCCCCTTCTGCAGCTTCCTGTTCCCAGCAATCGCTGGCCAGTCAAGCCACCCCACAGCCTCCTGCCAGCCACTTTCCATTCTCCTTCATTTTCTAGACCTCTAATCACAGCTACCAATATATGAGTACTAGTCAGGGTGCGGCAGTGGTTAAGAGTTTCAGACTTGGATCTGGGAGACGCAGGTTCAGATCCCCACTCTGCAATGGATGCTCACTGGGAGACCCTGGGTCAGTCACACACTCAGCTGAACCTGCCTCATAGGGTTATTGTTAGGATAAACGGAGAAAGGGGAGAACAGTTTTGTCTCCTGTTTAAGGAGGGGCCGTGGCTCAACAGAACTGTCTTTGCTTGGCGTGCAGAAGGTCTCAGGTTCAATCCCCAACGTCTCCAGTTAAAAGGACCAGGAAGTTGGTGATGTGAAAGGCCTCTACCTGAGACTCTGGAGGACAGCTCCCAGATGGACCAATGGTCTGATTCAGTATACGGCAGCTTCATGTGTGAGTATTTCAGAGCCAACACTCAACTTCGTGTTGAACACTCAACTTCAAGTGAAAATGCTGGCTCCCTTTCAGAAAGGTTTTTAATGGTGCTATCTGTTCCAGAAGGAGAGTGGTAGAACACATGGGGAAGTGAAGGTGGCTTGAAAGTTTCCACCAAGCATTGACAGGACTCTATAGCCCCACAGCATTCAAAATGTTACGAGAGTGAGACAGAAACACAAATCCATCTTCCCTCCTGCAAAATCTAGCCGTGCAACATGGCTCAGTGGGCTCTGGTGCTCTTTGCCATCATAATCCACCTGAGGATAAAGCAGGACTTTTGGAAAGTGAAATTAGCAAGCAAAGCGTTTTGTGCTTCACAGTCAGCAGCCAATAAAGGAAAATGAGGTTTCAGAGGACGGCTTAGGAAGGAAGCTACTGGGGACTGGGGAGCTTTCCCAAACAGGCACGAGAATCCAAAGCGATCAATTGGCTGCTAATGTGGACAGAAGAAGGCAAGGCTGGTAGATGAGAGAGTGAAGTAACAGTTGCAAGGGACAAAGTTGGCTTTGGAAGGAGGCGGGAGGAAGGGGCAAGTATGGAGAGGAAATGGGGAGAGTGACAGCTGGTAGCCATCTCATCACCAGCCAATAAGAAGGCCCCTATTATACCACCTGGCCCATCTCCCTGGTGACTGCTTTGCATCAGTGCAGTTGGATTCCACAACTCCTATTTCACCTCCTGGTCTCTTTAATTCCTTCCTCCCATTCTGTTTTTCATGCCCTGCAGTCAATCAAGCCACTGTCCCATGTGAGAGCCAGGGTCTCTGGGTTTCTGCTGGATTCCAATGCTGTGGCCATGGGGGAAAGGACACCGCAGCACTGATAACTCAAGAGAGCTCCTGATAGGGTACATATACATAAATGAGAGGGGGATATATGCCTCGGCATCTCTGGACCCGCTCCTCCAAGCCCCTGGGGTTCCCACCCCCCCACCTCCAAACTGCCTCTTCTTTGAGTGACACAGATCTTTGGTACTTCCACCCCTTCCCCCCCGCCCGCCCGAGAGGCTTCTGCAATGGTCTGTTGAAATCTATGCTGCGTCAGCACATGCTGATGGATTTCCCAGCCAGTGCTGACACCTACGTGCCCACAAAAGGCCGGAGCTTTGAATGGCTGCATGGCTGGCTTCCCATCTGGAGCAAGGCACGTCCCCTGCGAAGCGGAACTAGACACTCTCCTGGCGACAGAACTGTTCCTGCAGGGCACAGGCCACAAAGCTAAACCTTGCGGATGGGAGCTCACGAGATGCAGGAGCCAGCTTCCCAACACCATCCAGGCTACTCCAGTTCCTTCGCTTCCACCCCCGTTTTCCTTTTGAGTGGAATTTGTCCTTCACGCTCAGAAGTGCCTCCAAATGATAAGGTCAGCAGGAGCGCCCTCCCTGACTAAATGGCAAGAGGGCAACTTTCCACGTGTCACATCAAAAACTGACAGATTAACAACAACAACAACAAAATTTACAGCTACGGTGGAAAGGGACTTGGGGATCTAATCAAGCCTCTTTGCCTCTCTCGCCATTTCCCTCTCTCATTTGGTGCCCGGGCTGCCAGGCCAGAGAGCCGAGGAACAATGTGGCTGTCACTGAGCACCCTGGGAGAGGGACAGATCAAAGAGCAGAATATTCATAAGCCAGGTCTCGCAGGACCAGCCGGAGAGTTGAGAGGAGAAGGCCGGAGGAGGGGGAGAAAGTAAATGTTCCAAGGCTGGCTCTCTGCTTCTAGTTATGGGGAAACTACGACCCCAGCAGCAACCGACTGACTTCTGGAAAACAAAATGAATGGCAGCTCATTGGCACCAGGTTCTGGACAGAGTTCATCAACATTGGAAATTCATCACCACAGGATGGCGAAACAGCCAGTCACACAGGCAACTTCGGAGAACTTTTTTGTGCCTTGTGATCAGCTACCTCGGAGGGCCTTCTGAGAAAGGCAGGATAAACAGGTGAAAAATAAATAATAAAGGAATCTCATCACTGGCCATCCAGAATGAGAGCCAAGATTAAGAGCATAAGAACATAAGAGAAGCTATGTTGGATCAGGCCAGTGGCCCATCCAGTCCAACGCTCTGTGTCACACAGTGACCAAAACCCATGTGCCATCAGGAGGTCCACCAGCAGGGCCAGAACTCCAGAAGCCCTCCAGCTGTTGCCACCCAAGCACAAAGAATACAGCACATCACTGCCCTTGACAATGTTCCCTCTATATCTTGTGGCTAATAGCCATACTCATGGACCTCTGCTCCATACCTTTATCCAAATTTAACCCATTGTGCTGAGGACAAAGGATGCCCCTGTCTTCACTCTACCTTGCCTCTGAGCTCCCTGGGGCACCAGGCTATCCCAAAGTTATCCATAAACGGACCCAAAGAACCAGTGAATTTAGATCTCAGGCCTCAATTCTTACTAGGCGGGATGAAGCATAAACTCCCAGAGCAGCTGTGCAGTGCCAAGTTACCGTTCCCTCTACTCCTATAGGGTAAAGGCAACAGGTAGATCTGATGGAGCTGGGTATCTAGACTGTAGACACAGAAAGTCTTTAGTGGCTGCTGGCAGTTCCTTGTTGTGACCACAGAGGGCGCTAATGGTGTAAGAAACCAGATGGCCCTATAGGAACGAAAACTTCAGCAGAACTGAGACAGGAGGGCCAGTGCGGTGGTGAACGGGCTAAGGGCTCGCCTGATGGTGCCCAGTCACTCTCTCAACCTTTTCTGCCCACATATCCTCTCTGTGGAAGACATGCAAGGACCAAGGAGATGAGGCCTGAAACTTGGATACACACCATCATGCATCAGGCTAAACTATCTTCCTCCTTTCCATGCCTATTTTCTCTCAAGAGTGGACAAAATATGCTACAGGGAGCATGAGTAGCCATGTTGGTCAAAAGCAAAATCCAAAACCTAAACTTGGTGGAACTCAAGTCCAGTAACCCCATAAAGACCAACCCGATTCTCATCAGGTACCTGACAGTGGAAGCTCCGACTCTCAAAACCTTCTGCCCCGAAAATCTTTGTCGGTCTCTAAGGTGCGGCTGTACCCGAGTCCAGCTGTTCTACTGCAGGCCGACACGACTGCCCTCTGAAACTAAACCTGGCAAAAATACCTCTTCTTGGGACCACCTGAAACCCAAAACATTGGGCAAATTTTCTAGAATTATTTATTGAGCTATTTTTCAGGATATGTGTGTGGTTTTTTTTTGGGGGGGGGGGGGAGAAAGCCAGTGTTGTATAGCGGTTGGAGTGTCAGACTGAGATCTGGGACACCCAGGATGGAATCCCCACCCTGCCAAGGAGCCTTGGTGGGCAACGCTGGGCCAGTCACGCATTCTCAGGGCAACCTACCTCGCAGGGTCACTGTGAGGATAAAATGATGAAGAGAACAATGGGTCCCCATTGTGGAGAAAGGCTGGGTATAAATGAAGTGAATGAAACAAATTAATAGTGGGACAAAGGCCTTCATCTTAAAGGCCTGACCTAAAATCTCTGCTAAGCATTCAGCGTGGGATGGAGCCACGGGTCCTTTAGATGAACATACAAAACACCCATTTTTCTCCCCAGCCCCTCTTTTAACATCCAGCCTGGGTAGAAGTTCTACAGAACTTGAAAGCTTCCATTATATTATGTGTTATTCCAGTTAAGTATTACATAGCTTTTTGTTTTTTTTAAAAAAAATGTACTACAGCAAATCTACCTCCAGCATCGAAATAACACTTCCCCTTGGCATCTTCTGCCCATTTCCAGCTGGTGCCACCACCATACCATCTGATGGTGTGAGCCATCTATAAATGCCAGCTGCAACCACTGGTGCTGTAAGTCCACATTACCTAAGATATGGGGCAAGACAATCCAGCCTCTGATCTGCCAAGTCAAAGGGCGGGGGGGGGGGGGGGCCACCGGTCATATGGTCCCTTGCTTCTAGTGCTTCAATCCTGACAGCCTTGTCTATCCAGAACACACCTGTGCACACCCACTGTTTTATAACCGAAAAGGGTTACCAGGAACAACTGGAACAGCCTTTATACCTGGGGGTTCAGAGATGTCTACCTTAACTGGGAGCAGCTCTCTAGGGTCTCAGGCAGAGAGAGGCCTTTTAACTGGAGAGACCAGGAATGAAACCTCAGACCTTGTGCATAGATCATCTCCCCTGCCACTGAGAGAGGCCTTTTAACTGGAGAGACCAGGAATGAAACCTGAGACCTTGGGCATAGATCATCTCCCCTGCCACTGAACGATGGCCTCTCCCCAACAGTCACCTCAGTCTATTTTGAATCAGAGAGAAAGATAAGGCAAGGGATCTATAGCAAAAGGAAGGGTGAGGGAAAAGGGAAAGATGTCTTAGGGTAGACATAATGTGGCTCGCCAACTACCTGCTAAAGAACAGGGCACAAGCGATCACAATGTACGTGAGCAAGGGATACAAAATTTTGTTCCTGCCCCGCAAAACCAGAATGCCAACCCTTCACACACACACACCCCCCATCTGCTAAGGTGCTCAGTGGTTCCATTGACAGCAGCCACAGAATTTGTTCCCCCACAACTGCCTCTTAAGCACAGACGGAAGAAAGGCAACTGAGACACTCAACTCTCATCAGCGTTTTTTATCGTGTCCCCCGGATATGTTAAATTATCTTTTACGCCTGCTAATAATCCTCCATGTAATGAGAGAAATTAAGGAAAATGGCTCATTTTTATTAAAAATAAGTAATAAAATAGCATAAAAATGTAAAACAAGGCCCACTTCTGTATCTCTTGTACAGACAGCGGATCCTCTTCTCAACAATAAACCATTAAGCCAAAAGCTGAACTCGATCTGCTCAGCAGTGCGTGGAATGTTAACATAAAACCTCATTTATTGCCATGTAGAAACAGCAGATTAAAGATAAGTTTAAGACGTTGCCATGGTTCCTCTTACTTCAAGGATATGTGGAAAGATAAAGTTTCCTCCTGTGTGGTTTATATTTGGCCCGAGATACCAGCAAGATACAAGAGATGAACAGAGGGCAGTTGGCCTCTTACTGATTCCCAAGAGGCTGCTGCCTGGTGACCCCCCCCCCAGCAAGATCAAACGGTGGCCCTCTAAAAATACAGATCTGCCATTAAGCAGCTCTCTGGGTCCCCTGGCCTCCAAAGGGTTAGTCGAAGTCCAGAGGATTGTGGTTGAATTCAGACCACTCTTCCTCAAGTAGATGGCCCAGGCTGGGCCAATCTTGTCAGCTCTTGGAAGCTAAGCAGGGCCAGCCTTGACTTGTACTTGGATGGAAGGAAGCCCAGGGCTGCTATGCAGAGGCAGGCAGCGACACATCACCACCTCTGCTTGTCTCCTGCCTTGATAACCCTAGGGCAGGGGTCCCCAACCTTTCTGAGCCTGTGGGCACCTCTGGGATTCGGACAGTGTGATGGGCGCAGCCACAAAAGGGCTGCCACATGAGTCAGAGCCAGCCACCAAATGGCTGCCACAGCTTATTTTCAAGCAGCCAAAAAAAGAGGGGGGGAAGCCAGTGTACAATGCAGGAAACAAAAAAGAACACAACTGGCAAAAAATAATAATGCACAAGCAAGTAAGCTTGTTTATTTGATTTATATTATACTTGCTGTTATGCTTATTTGATCATTATATACTTGCTTACTTGCTTGCAGCTTATTTTCAGCCATACAGCGCCAGTTTGGTGTCGTGGTTAAATGTGCGGACTCTAATCTGGGAGAACCGGGTTTGATTCCCCACTCCTCCACTTGCACCTGGCTGGATGACCTTGGGCAAGCTGTGGTTCTGACAAGAGCTGTTCTTGAGAAAGAGCAGTTTCTGTCAAGAGCTCTCTCAGCCCCGCCTACCTCACAGGGTGTCTGTTGTGGGGAGGGGAAGGGAAAGGAGGTTGTAAGCTGCCCTGAGACTCCTTCGGGTAGTGAAGGGTGGGGTTTAAATCCAATCTCTTATTTGTCTTCTTCTTCTTTTTGTGTTGTGATGGCAGCTGCTTGTCAAAGCAACGTTTTAAAAAATCAGCGCAGCCAATCAAATCTCTGATGGCCAATCAGAAACCTTCTTGGGCAACAGCCCCACCTGGCCCCACCCACCTTCTCAAAACATCTGGCGGGTGCTGAGAGAGGTGTGCGCAGGCACCACACCAGGGACCCCTGCAGGGCTGACGCAAGTCGGCCGTGACTTGACAGCACTTTCCAACATCATCAAGTAGAGAGCCAGTTTGGTGTAGTGGTTAAGTGTGCGGACTCTAATCTGGAAGAACCGGGTTTGATTCCCCACTCCTCCATTCGCAGCTGCTGGATGACCTTGGTCAAGCCATAGTTCTGTCAGAGCTGTCCTCTCCCAGCCCCACTGACCTCACAGGGTGTATGTTGTGGGGAGTGGAAGGGAAAGGAGTTTGTAAGCCGCTCTGAGACTCCCGAGTGAAGGGTATAAATCCAACCACCACCACCCCTGGATTTCTGATCAGGAAATATTTTCCCTATGTGGGCAGAATCTATCCACAGTGAGCCCTTCGTGAGTCAGTCTAAATTACCACCAGCGTTCCCTGTAAGCTGAGTTAGCATGAGCTAACTCAGTTTCTTAGCCTCCGGCTCACAGATTTCTGTCTTCGCTCAGGAAGGAGCAAACTAGGTCCAGAGCAAACTAGTTTATGCAGCAGCCAAACCACTCACTCACAACTTTAATGCCAGCAGCTCACAAAATAGAATTTTTGCTCATAAGACTCCACAACTTAGAGGGAGCATTGATTACCACTTAGTAATATGGTCATCTGTATTCACCAAACATGGGTAGAGGAGAAGTCTACTTCACAATTACACCAAGGCGCAAAAACAGGAGGCCTCCGTGTTAGTATGACAGGACAGTCTGGGTCAAGACTTGTTTACTGTAGGCTCGCTCTCATTCACATGGACACCGACCAAATTGTGCTTTGTGTATATGTGGGCTGTTAGACAACATATTACAAAGGGAAAAGATGTGTGTGCGCGCATAAAGTGCCGTCAAGTTGCAGCTGACTTACAGTGACCCTTTGCTGTTTTCAAGGCAAGAGACATTCGGAGGGGGGGGTTGTTGTTGCTGCCTGCCTCTGCATAGCAACCTTGGACTTCCTTGGAGGTCTCCCATCTAAGTACTGACCAGGACTGACACTGCTTAGCTTCCAAGATCTGACAAGATCAGGTGGTGAGGAGGAGGAGGAGGAGGAGGAGGAGG